>NC_083223.1:264074244-264236725 GCF_032191835.1 Heteronotia binoei
TTGTACATATTTGGGGATCTGGATGAGAGTCAGGAGCCATTCTCATTTTTTGGCGAGACGTGACGCCTTTTTAAAACGAAAAGTTTAGTTAATAAAATAACAGTTCCAGAAAAAAATGAAATAAAATGGGGGATTTAACGGAAGTCAGAAGAGCACTGTTCTGCCTTTTCGGGTCGCGGGGTACAGGAGGGGGTTAAGGGTTGAGGGGGTTACGGGTTGAGAAGCCGCACCTCAGACAAGTCCAGCAGGGAGGTTACAGGCACCCTCGTCCCCTCTGGCCCTCGTTCTTGCCTCCTTCTCTCTGGGTATCTCGCTCTCCTGTGGCACCGAGCTCTTACTCCCCGGTGCGGCCAAAACTCACCCCGTCCATCAAGTCCCCACCCCCTCCCATCAGCCACCCCAGAACTTTGTTAGGTTTCTGGCTCTTGCTCCTGAGTAACAGGGCGGGTCCCAGGACTTCTTGTGTAGAGGGCATTTCTCTTACAGCGGGCCGCCTTGTCACCACGCGGGCTTCCCCAATGTGACAGGAAGTCATTGGCTGGCTCACTATGGTCGGGGTCCATGCTCCCAGGCAGTAGGCAGATGCTCAAGTCCGGGAGATGGCCCAAAGACCCAACTTCCTGACACAGCCTCATGAATCGGTGTGTGTCGTGCAAAGGGAGTTTGCCTTGTCAAACTTTGGACACCCCTGGTTGAGGCAGGGGTCCCCTGCTGCCAGTCCCAATAGTTGATAAGCTGACTGGTGGGAAAAAACTTACCTGAAAAAGAGGGAAACCCTGCCAATGTGCTACCCATGTGACCAGGAAGTGGCATCATTATGTTAGGGCAACGCTCTGGTATTTGATCAAAAACTCCATGGCAGAAGCCAAATTTACCATAGAGTTTTTGCCCGATACCGGAGCTTCGCTCCCAACGTCCCCAGCATGATATCACTTCCATGCTATGTGGGCAGTGCCCTAGGCACATCGCTGTAATGTCGGCCAGGCCTCCCTCCTGTTCCTGGTACGCCCCTCCCCCATCCTCCATCAATTTCCAGGAGGGAACCGGCAACCCTCGGCGAACAAGACATTTGAAATAAGGAGCGTGCAGCTGGCAAACGTACAGCGTCGCCCTTTTAGAAAAAGAAGCAGCATTGCAAATTTAACGAGCATTGTCTTCATCCAGGCCTACATGACCTGCTACACCAAATCTGTCTCCTCAGACGCCAGAGAGGGGTCTCCCCAGTGTTGTGTCAATCAGGCAATTAAAGCAAGAGGGGGCTTGCTTGTCCCCGGCAGGCCCCTGCCTGCATCCAGTGGGCTGTGTTTGCCTCGACGGGCCACAGCTTGCGCAAGCCACTTAACACAAGCCGTTCAAGGGAGGGTATTCGAAAGAACACAGCTGCCTTACGCCGACTCAGACGTTTAGTCCACCGCACTCGCCTAGAGCCTGTGCGGTGGATTGCACAGAGTGGCAGACTAAGATGCTGGGTGATCTGAGTTCGAATTCCCAATTCCGCCGTGGAAGATCGCTGAGCGACCTTGGATCCATCACACACTCACCTTGGCCTACCTCCTCGGCTGGTCATTGCGAGAGAGTGGAGGCAGCAAGGATGATGTTCTAAGCCTCTTTGAGACCCAGTTATGGGGGGAGAAGTCTCATATGGACACATAAACTGCCTCGTACTGAATCCGACCCTCAGTCTGACGAGGTCCATCTTGTCTACTCAGACTAGCAGTGGCTCTTCCAGGGTCTCAGGCAGAAGCCGTTTACATCACTTCCTGCCTGGCCGTTTTAACGGGAGATGCCTGGAATCGAACCTGGGACCTTCTATGTGCCAAGCAGAGGCTCTGCCATTAGTCTGTGGCCCTGGCGTCGTAAATATATTGTTGACTGGTTATTGAGGAACTGGAAAAAGCAAGTGGCAACACAGTGAAAAACAGCAAGAAAAAAAACTGCGTACAAGAAATAAATATATTCCAAAAATCTATAGACTCAGTCAATTCCTTAAACACACAGAGATACCAAGTAACACAGTAAAAACAATTTATTTCACGAGGGAAGATTTCACTGCAGAGAAAGGACAGTCCTTTTGCACATAAAGTCCACATGCACAACAAGTCTTTGCACATTTCCAAAGACACTGTGGAATCCAACACTCCTCTTAGATGATGTGACTCCAGAGGAAAAAAACTTCTGGAGTAGAAGTATTCCTTACGTGTCAGTCGACTTCGGACTGCGTTTTGACTGTCTTACTTGATATCTCTGAGTGTTTAAGAAATTGACACAGAGTCTATAAATTTTTGGAATATATTTATTTCTTGTACACAATTTTTTTGTTTTTCCTGCTCTTCAGGAACTGGGGCAGAAAAAAGGCAAAACGGACTTGGACAAGGGGCTAGCACGTGTATCGCAGGCAAAATTTCCAGTTCAGTCCCTGGCACCTCCAATGTAAAGGATCTTGTTGATAGTCAGGATGGGGAGAGGCCTTTTTCTATATCCCAGTCACACCCCCAGTTCTGTTCTGCTGCAGAACTTCCCTCGGGTCCGGAGTCCGCTCTGCAGGTCCGCATACTCGCTCTTGAATCTGTTTCCAGATCTCCCCGAATAACTCTTGCTTTTTGCACGCCGTGCTTTCCAGACTCCTCTGAGCACCCCCTTCCTTCCGGCTGCCCCCGTGAAAACAACCTTGCCAGCCGGCGCGCAGCCTCAAGTTCAGCCGCAGCCCCAGCCCCAGCCAGGCCAAAAGAGGCGTTTCACCGAAGAGCTGCCTGACGAGCGGGAATCCGGACTGCTGGGATACCAGGTGCAGTGGCCTCAGCACTTTCTCTACCCTCTCTGCTGCTGTTCCCTTTTTCCTGTGGGGAGGGAAGAATTTAATTCCATGCCCACTTTTGGGATGTTACAAACCACGGCGGTTCGGAGGCTGTAGAAGTAGCTTTTCCTGGTTTCAGAGGCGCTTGGAGTTTGCTTTCCTCTTGTGGGTCTGGAATAAGTTGCACCTCCCACCTTCTGGCAAAGATGCTGGCTGGATGATTAGTACTGGGCACCGATAGGATAATCTCTGGAAGTTCATTTGTCTTCTTCAGAAGCCTGGCTTCTCAGTGAGAGATTGGCTTCCTTGTTGGGTTCTGAGCAGTTGCTCAGGAAGACGCTTTCCTTATTTATTTTCATTTGCCCCAAACAACACACGGTGCTGTATTGTACTGAATGAGACCAACGACCGATCAAAGCCAGTATTGTCCACTGGCAGCTGCTCTCCATGGTTTCAGATTTCAACTAAATAGCTTTAGGCAGAACCAAATGGTGTAGCATTCCGCCCCGCCCCCCTCGCCAGGTTCTCTTTTCTTTTTCTTTTTCTTTTTGCAATATAGATTTATACGCAATGAGAAAAACCTGATAGCCCTTGTAAGGTCTCAGCGGAAATTGGTTTAAGATGGAAAAAAAGCAATAGGCTCACAGCGATGCACTCAAAAACGCTGATATGGACTAGAAGAAGAAGATGATATTGGATTTATATCCCGCCCTCCACTCTGAAGAGTCTCAGAGCGGCTCACACTCTCCTTTACCTTCCTTTCCCACAACAGACACCCTGTGAGGTGGGTGGGGCTGGAGAGGGCTCTCACAGCAGCTGCCATTTCAAGGACAACCTCTGCCAGGGCTATGGCTGACCCAAGGCCATGCTAGCAGGTGCAAGTGGAGGAGTGGAGAATCAAACCTGGTTCTCCCAGATAAGAGTCCGCACACTTAACCACTACACCAAACTGGCTCTCCATGCAATCGTTCTCCATGCAAATATATCCTGGAGGCTTCAACACTCCCGTGTAGAAATAGGGCTGTGTTTAAAGCATGTGCAACTGGTTCTGATTTTAAACGATCCTTACTGTCACGTCCAGTGGCCATGAGCTGCCCCCCTCCCCCCAGCCAGTGTGGTGCAGTAGTTAGGAGCAGCAGACTCTTAATAGGGAGAACCGGATTTGATTCCCCCCTCTTCCTTCGCATGAAGATTGCAGGGGGGCCTTGGGCCAGTCCCAGTTTCTCTCAAGACTCTCTCAGCCCCACCTGCCTCACAAGCAGGGCCTTTTTTGTAGCAGGAACTCCTTTGCATATTGGGCCACCCACCCCTGATGTAGCCAATCCTCCAAGAGCTTACAGGATTCTTATTGTATGGCCTACTGTAAGCTCTTGGAGGATTGGCTACATCGGGAGGTGGGGGGGGGGTGGCCCAATATGTAAAGGAGTTCCTGCTACAAAAAAAGCCCTGCTCACAAGGAGCCTGTTGCGGGGAGAGGAGGAGTAGAGAGCCAGTGTGGCGTAGAGGTTAGGAGCAGCAGTCTCTAACCCGGAGAACCAGGTTTGATTCCCCGTTCCTCCTCTACCTGAGGCCTGCTGGGTGACCTTGGACCAGTCACGGTTATCTTAGAACTCTCTCAGCCCCACCTGCCTCACAGGATGCCTGTTGGGAGAGAAAGGGTAGGTGATTGTCAGCCTCTTCAAAACTCCCTAAGGTAGAGAAAATGGAGTAGAAAAACCTGCTGTTCTCTTCTTCCCCTGTGCAGACTAGCAAATCTGTACAACAGTTTACTTTCTGAGGTGACTGTAAGGCTATGAAGGGAATTAGCGGAGGTAGAGGGTGTTGAATTTCTTTGGAGGAAGGGCAGAATAAAAGCAGGTTAAAAACCCTAAAGCAGGGGTGTCAAACATGCAGCTTGGGGGCCGAATCAGGCCCCCGGAGGGCTCCTATCAGGCCCCCGAGCAACTGGCTGTCACCTGCTTCCCTCTCTCTTCCTTCCTTCCTTCCGTGTAACAGCTTGCTTTGCAAGGCTTGCTCAGTTGCACAGCAAAACCTCTGTTTTCTCCATAGGCTGAGACTCCTCCCTTGGGGAGGAAGGGTGGGGGGAGGCAGAGCTTGCTTTGCCAGGCTCTCTCAATCCCACAACGGAGCTACTGAGCCAAGCCTCTCTTCCTTCTCTTGGCTGAGGCTCTTCCTCCTCTTGGTCCCGTGAGGAAGGAAGAAAAGAGCCAGAGCTTCCTTTGCCCAGCTCCCATGGAATACAAGGAAAGCACTTTTAAGACCAATAAGTGCTAATGTTTTGAGCAGGTTTTATTTTATTTTATTTTTTTTAAAAAAAATCTTCAATTGTGTTTGTCTGTGTCCTTTATAAAGTTTATATCTCTGCTACCTGATCTTAAATAGGTACACTTATGGCCCAACACAACGAAGTCTCATTTATGTCAGATCTGGCCCTCTTAACACATGAGTTTGACACCTCTGCCCTAAAGGGCTTTGAAAAATAAAACCAACAAGTGCCTCTTTGTCAGTTGCGAAGAAGGACGAAAAGAACGTTTTTGGTAGCTTTTACCATCCCTTCCTTCACATCTCTTCCTTCCTGATCGGTCTTCTGTGGGTCGGTCAGGACTCGCAGTACGGTTTTGCCCCAACCTGCAGTGGGCTGCAGCTGTTTCCTTGTCACTGTCGCTCTTGTTGATCTAAGTTTGTGTGATAAATGGAAGGGGAAGATGGAGTTTGGGGTGGGGGGAGGCTAAGAAGCACGCCTGGGGGGAGGACCCCAGTGAGAGGGCACGTGCCTTACAGCTTGGTGTTAAAGGTGAGTCCATGGGCCCCAAGGTGTGGGACTGCTGCTCTGTCCTTTGAGGCCTTCCCCCTTGCCGTCCTGGTCTCTCTCTTTATGGACACAAGTGCTCTCTTCATTTGGATCATTGTTCCTGTTGGCACATTCCATTTTGAGGGTTGTCATGGTGCCAGAAACCCTGGGAGGGCAGGGTGGTGGGGGGCACTTCTATGCTTTTGTTTGAAATTTACTATTTTGTTCCCTCTCAAGGGGCTAAATTTGTTTATTAAATCAGACTTTAGCAAAAAAATGGACCCGAGTTAAGTAGTCCGGTGTTCGTGAGAGTGCAGTGTAGTGGCTAAAGCTTTGGACCAGGATGAGGGGGACCTGGGTTCAGATCTTCACTCATTTTCACTTATTTATTTACTTTAGATTTATACACCGCCCACTCCGCAAGCGGACGCTGCATGGCTTAACCGTCATGATAAAACACTTTAAATTACAATTTTAAAAGGACAAGAAACACATATAAACAATTTAAAAACCTAAACATTTGGTGCTATAAGAGAGATTTCGTAAGACAGGCAGTTTACGTCAATATCTCTGTTCTCAGTTCCTTTGTTGATCTATTAGCGGTCTTACAGATAGTATTGCTCATAGCGACATAGCAGCGGCAGCCTCTTCCCACATTAGTTGTTATAGGCCTGTCGAAAGAGTTCGGTTTTACAGGCCCTGCGGAATTGGGAGAGGTCCCGCAGGGCTCTTGTGGCCTCTGGGAGAGCATTCCATAACATAACTCAGGTGTGGAGCTCATTGCACCTCAAAAAGGATATTATAGCATTGGAGAAAGTCCAGAGAAGGGCAACTAGAATGATTAAAGGGCTGGAGCACTTTCCCTATGAAGAAAGGTTGAAACGCTTGGGACTCTTTAGCTTGGAGAAACGTCGACTGCGGGGTGACATGATAGAGGTTTACAAGATAATGCATGGGATGGAGAAAGTAGAGAAAGAGGTACTTTTCTCCCTTTCTCACAATACAAGAACTCATGGGCATTCGATGAAATTGCTGAGCAGACAGGTTAAAATGGATAAAAGGAAGTATGGTACTTCTTCACCCAAAGAGTGATTAGCATGTGGAATTCACTGCCACAGGAGGTGGTGGCGGCCACAAGCATAGCCACCTTCAAGAGGGGTTTAGACAAAAATATGGAGCACAGGTCCATCAGTGGCTATTAGCCACAGTGTGTGTGTATATATAAATTTTTTTGCCACTGTGTGACACAGAGTGTTGTCTGGATGGGCCATTGGCCTGATCCAACATGGCTTCTCTTATGTTCTTATTCGCTGACTCTGCGGCAAGCAGCCGTTCCCTCTTTCTCTCTCTCTCAGCCTAAACTACCTCACAAGGTTGCTGTGAGGGTACCATGAAGAGGGATAAAATAAACAGATTTCCCTGCGCTTCACGGGCTCAACATCGAGCGTCAAATAATACATCTCACTTAACATGGTGGCGCGAAAGGGAAAAAAGAAGTGACGCTAATATTTCAAACATGCCTGGTTGCCTGAGGGCTCATTTTGGTCACCGTAGGAGCCCAGGCAGCTATTTACAAGTCTGAGTTCAAAAGTTATTGTTTGGATCCTTCAAGAACTTCATGAAACACTGTATTTTTTTTTTATTAATTTAGAAAGCATTCAAAGTCTAGCACCCATTTTGAAACTTGGTGTAAAGGAATGGTTCAGAGCAGTGTGGTAGGATCTTAGATCACGGTGGATAGCCGTGTTAGTTTGTCTGTAGCAGCCGAAAAGAAGAGTCGAGGAGCACCTTTAAGACCAACAAAAATTTTGGCAGGGTAGGGGTGACTCGCTGCTCCCTTCAAAAATCATTGGGGGAACATTTTAAACCTCCCAGTACATTCAGTTGCTGACCTAAAAGTAGCACTTCTCTTGCCAAGTCATTTCAGAGTGGGATTAGAAGAGAGACTGCTGAATTGCGACTGATAATGAAATGCAAGGCAACGCATCCTCCTGGACTGAATTGAGACCTTGGTTTCTTATCTCGTTCCCTCTCTGTGTATCACACCTAATCCAATTACACTCACTGTTGTCATTCAGCATTTGAAATCACTCCAACTCTCCAAGATACAAGGGCAAAATGGACTCACATTCTAATTGTAACTAAAGAAGTGAGCAGTGACTCACAGGCTCATGCCCTGTCATAGATGTTATAAGTTCCAGGTGCTACTGGACTCTTGCTTTTTTCTACTAAAAAGATCTTTGTTTTGAACTCATAAATTTGGCTTGCAGCCTTTCTGAGCTGCTGTAGGTTCAGACTCCCCCCCATTCTTCAGTAGGGAGATAATAGACCTCCCTGCCAGAACAGTTTGGTGTAGCGGTTAAGTGTGCGGACTCTTATCTGGGAGAACCGGGTTTGATTCCCCACTCCTGCACTTGCAGCTGCTGGAATGGCCTTGGGTCAGCCGTAGCTCTCGCAGAGCCGTTCTTGAAAGGGCAGCTTCTGTGAAAACGCTCAGCCCCACCCACCTCACAGAGTGTCTGTTGTGAGGGGAGAAGATAAAGGAGATTGTAAGCTGCTCTAAGACTCTGATTCAGAGAGAAGGGCGGGGTGTAAATCTGCAATTCTTCTTATAAGGGCTGCTGAAAGAAAAAGCTTACAATAAGATACCAACTTCAGGGGACTTCTAGCTGTTGCATGCTACGGGTTCTTTTTCTTTTCCACGCAAACACAGTGCTTTTTTTTTTCTTTTAGATCTGGCAACTGGAGCTGAGGGTTGGGTCTTGCAGCTGTGTTCCACTCACTGTGGTGATTTCCCCTGCAGTGCAAGAGTGCTCAAGCCTCTTGTGCCAGGGGAAACGGCATCGCAGGTTGAACATACCTGTGGACTCCAAACCGCACCGTGCAGCACACAGTATAGGCTTTTGCGGGGAGGGGAAAAGACAGAGAGAGGAGAGAGGCTGGGCCTCCTGAGAAATTTTCAATAAGGAGCTAATAGCTTGTGTCACAGTTTTAGATTTCCTAATGCTGCTGTGTTTTTCTGCTCATAGCATGGACCCATTCATATGACTAATTTAGGTACAGGCTTCTCCGGTCAGACCGAGATGGACGGGGGAGGATCGAAGCCAGCGGGTTCCTCAGGAAAGGAGAGAGAGAGGGACAGGTAGGTTGTGGCAGTCACCTCAAAGGGTGTGTGTGTGTGTGTGTGTGTGGTTTAATTTTGACATTCACTTTATAAGCCAGATTCTCTTTCCCTCTCTGATGCTTCTGTGTTGTCCCCCTCTCCTCCAAATCCCATTGAGAAGTTACATTTTATGGGTAGCCCAATCCCATCAGATCTCAGAAGCTAAGCAGGGTCAACTCTGGCAAGTACTTGGATGGGAGACCCCCCCCCCCTTGGAATATCAGAGCTGGGAGGCAGGGGCAGGCTTTATTCAGCCACCTCCCTGAATATCCTCCAGACCCCTAGTAGAGGTCAGTCACCAGAGGTCACAATGATTTCCAGGTGCACACATACACATAACATAGAAGGAGGAGTTACGTTTTGTTAGCTGTGAGCAGGTTGCCTGTTCTCCATCTGTGTTATGAAAGACTTTCATCCAGAATAAACAGAAGTTAATGATGATAATGATGATAGCACTGATGGTTTCTGGCAAACCCCATCTTAGAAAATGGATATTTGACTCTGATGCTCAGCTAGATCGTACCTTAATGCTAAAATCGAAAGCAGCACCATGGTACGGATTAATTAAACTGGAACCCTCAAGATCTCCATACTTATTTAACATTTCTAATCATGTTCTTAGAGCGAACTTTACCTCCTTACCATTCCAGTCAGTGCTGACAGCAGTCATGGAAGGCCATTTTAACCAAATTCCAGTGGCCCAGCGTTTATGCATTTGCAGTTCTCGTGTAATTGAGGGCTTACTTCACTCTTTGCTTTTCTGTCCACTTTATGCTAGTCCAAGGGGCCAAATTTTTAGATGGAATTCTGTCAGGCCTCAGTACTTATTCAGATAAGGGAAAAAAATAGGATTTATTTTATCTGACATTGATGCTTACATCACCCAGAAAGTTTAAGTGTTTGCCCTCGAGGCAAAGAAAATATGTGCCAGGGTGGCAATTCAAAGGGATGAACATATGAAGCTGCCTTATACTGAATCAGACCCTCGGTCCATCAAAGTCAGTATTGTCTTCTCAGACTGGCAGCGGCTCTCCAGGGTCTCAAGCTGAGGTTTTTCACACCTATTTGCCTGGACCCTTTTTTTGGAGATGGCAGGGATTGAACCTGGGACCTTCTGCTTACCAAGCAGATGCTCTACCACTGAGCCACCATCCCTCCCCTAAAACATATATGAGCATACGAAGCTGCCTTCTACTGAATCAGGGTGCATCAAAGTCAGGATTGTCTTCTCAGACTGGCAGCGGCTCTCCAGGGTCTCAAGCTGAGGTTTTTGCACACCTATTTGCCTGGACCCTTTTTTGGAGATCCCAGGGATTGAACCTGGGACCTTCTGCTTCCCAAGCAGATGCTCTACCACTGAGCCACCATTCCTCCCCCAGATTTGCAGATTTATGTGTATATTTATGTGTGATTTGCAGATTTATGTGTATATCTCTGTTGTCATTGCTATTGTATTGCATTGGCTGTTATACCTTTTTGTTTTACAGGATGCTTTGTATGTTCATTAACTTCTAGTTTACTTCCCTTTTCCTTGAGATTCTTGCAGACCTGTAACAGCCAGTGGCTAATTACAATAAACAAACTGTTCTCCATAAGGCAGAAGTTTTTGGCATGCCTTACAGGGCTGTTGGAAATACGCTTGTAAATGTCTGCAGTGCTCGTTGAATGTCTGAAGTGCCTCTCTATTATACAGCTGCGTACCTTGTCTCCCAACAGGCAGCTGATGCCTCCACCAGCTTTGCCAGTGTCGGGGATGAAGGCGGATCCCGAAGACAGAAACGGTTCCTTAGTGGGCGGCAATGGTGAGCGTGTGCAGTGGGGAGGAGGTGTGGCTTCCACTCACATTCCAGCGCGCTCTGCTGATCACAACTGGACTCCCCCCTCCCCTTCCAGGGCACTTCCTTGTCCGAAGCCAAAAGGAGCGTTCCAGCTCCCGTCCTCTGTCCTTTGCGCATTTCAGTTCAGTTGCCCCTCCTCTGGGAGCCCTGATTTCCACCCAGAAAAGTACAACAAAGGCTGCAGTTTTGTCTTCCAGTTTTCTCCCCCCCCCCTCCTCCTTTACCTTTTGGTGACTGTATTTTTCAGGCCTATTTTAAATAACCAGTTCAGAGCAAGAGTTCCAAGGAGCTGTGTGTGAGTCTTTCTCTCCTTTCCATAATGCATAGCTTGCCGACAGTTCTACTAGGAGATGAAGCACCGCCTTCTAACCTGCCTCCCAACACAGTCTCTTGCTCTCTTCCCTCCCAGCCGCCAGTCCTTTTACTACTCAGGTGTCACACCATTTGCCACTTTCATTGGGGGCAGGCAGGGCTTTTTTTTTTGTAGAAAAAGCCCAGCAGGAACTCATTTGTATGTCAGGCCACGCCCCCTGCTGCCAAACCAGCCAGAACTGCATTCCTTTGCGTTCCTGCTCAAAAAAAGCCCCTGGGAACAGGCCAGCTATCTACACTCACCTGTGGAAGTCATAAAAGCCAAGCACACGAAGAGTTAACACTTTAAAATATGTCATCTGGTCTTATCAGATACGTCTTTTGTTCTCTCACCCTTCTCCCAGTGAGCTCAGGGTGGCTTTCAAGGTCCTTCCCTCACCTGTTTTATTCTCAGAACGGCCCTGGGAAATAGATCAGGCTGAGTGTGGGATGGATCAGAAGTTGCTCAGCAAATTTTGTGACAGAGGATTTGGAGCCACGGGTTCCCTGTATCCTCTAACCACAACACAACACCACCTTTTCCAGAAGGGAGCTAACAACTGTGGTATTGCACAGACAGGATTAAAATTTGAAAGGGTGAAGGGATCACCATAAAGCAGCTATCTTCCCCTCCGTTCGGCAGAGTCTGTAGGTTAACAAAGGACTGTGGCACACCGGCAGAACATATACTTTGTATGTGGTAGGGCCGAGTCTCAATCCCGAGCATTTCCAGTTAAAAGGATGAGGTAGGATGTGAAAGATCTCTTCCTGGAGAGCTGCTGCCAGTCAGAGTAAACAAGACTGACCTTGATGGACCAAGGGTTAGATTCAGCAGAAGGCAGCTCCAGGTGTTTAAAAGCTGCGCCCAGCTTATCTGCATTTCCAAATATTGCAGTTCTTCCATGAAGCTCAGACACTAGAAATAGCTGGCCCTGCGTTTGGAGATTGGAGAGGGGCATCCGTGTCAGTCTGTCATAACGAAATTAAACAAGTTAAGGGTCACCTTCAGGACAGCAAGCTTTTGGGCTTTCATGAGTCATATCACAGCTTACTTCATCAGACAGGTATGCAGAAGAAAACCGTACTGGGAGATGTACATTGCACTGTGGAGTCTTTTGAGTGCAAATCTCAACATGAGGGGAAAAGGGAGGAGCTGCTGCAGAAAGGCTAGATAAATGAAAGTTAACGGGAAGTTCCTGTAGCCAGGAACTGTAGCCAGGAAGTTCTTTGTAGCCAGGCTAGTTTTCTGCCTGATCTGTGCATACGGCCTTCGAGGCCTCCCCTTCCTCTTTGACCACTTACCCAGCAGTTCCCATTTTGTTTGCTCTTCCCTCTCCCGACCGACACCACTTCCCTCCTTTGCATCAAACAAGCATTCCAGAGAAGTCCAGTTTTGCAATTAGAGCAGGACGCTTTTATGATGCAAACAGAAACTCCGTAGGGTTAGTTGACCACGCTTGGCACTTCTCAGACGTACGGAGACAGAATGTGCCTTTTATTAAACCTCTCTTTAAAAACAAAAAAACCTGTGGGTTGGGTCCTGCAGCTGTGCTCTCCTAACGGTGGCCACCTTCCCCAGGGGAACAGGGAAAAGCTGCAGCATCCAGCTGTAATTGGGACTCTTCCTTTGACGCGGGTTCTTTAGGAGTGAAATAGCAAGCCTTTTGCCCGGTTTGTGCTAACTTGACCTTTTCTTTTCTTTTTTCTTTTTTGTGTCTTTTTTTTCTTTTTTTTTTTCTCTCTTCTCTGTTCTCTTACATGGTTCTGATGGATCACAAATGCCGTTGCTGACGCTGTTATCGTGCGAACTCCTACCCGGGGTGACCGCTGGCCCTGTGACCTCAAAATGGTGTCTGACTAACAATTTTTTAAAACGTTTCTTATTTTGATGCACATATTTGGGGGAATGTTTGTTGTCTTCATTTTAAAAAAAAACAAAAAACCTTTCTCTTTTTTTTTTTATTTTCCTCACCTGGGGTGGGTTGTCCTTTTTTTTGTGTGCGCTCTTTCCTTCTTCCCGCTTTAGATCACACAGCAAAGAAGCTGAAAACCGGCGAGAAAGGGTTCGGCCTGGTGGCTTATGCCGGCGACTCCTCGGACGAAGAGGAGGACCACGGTGGCCACAAAAATGCAAGTAGTTTTTCACAGACATGGAACTTGGGGTACCAGTATCCGTCGTCGCAGCAACGCGCCAAGCAACAGATGCCCTTTTGGATGGCGCCGTAGCAGCCCCTCGGCAACGCCCGCTCCCCCGTCGTTTCCCTCAAGCAATAACGCATGTATACGATGGAAAGCAAAAGACACTCTCTCTGCAAAAACGTACATCTGCCCCACCGACACTATTGCACAAGCTTTTCCAGAGACGCAGTATTCCCTTCGCGCCCCTCCCCACCAGGTTGGGTGGCTCCGTTTTATTTTTTTTATTTGGTATTTCTGCGGTGGACTCATCTGTCAAGCAACGTTAAATCACAGGCTTCTCGGAACACAGTCGCTAACACCGGCGGTAGCATTTACGCCGTCGGAGAGCATCCGTGGATTCCTCATCCCTCCACCACCACTGAACACATACCGCCGTTCTTGGTTTTTGGAAGCGGGGGCAGCTGAGCCGGACCGATTGTATCATACTTGTTCCTCACCCAACATGACCCCTCTTCCGTTCTGCTTGTTTGTTTATTTCCCCATTTTTATAATTGGATTTTCCCTGCGACGCTTGGACTTCAGGCGAGAGCGGGAATTGCCCGGCTGAAGATCCACTCCCCTTGCTATTTTTAAAACGGAAATGTTAGTGCAGTCTCGCTTACTGTAACTAGCTCCACACGGAATTTTGTGGGCAAACTTTTGTTGTCCCCCTCACCCCTTTCTCCCATACCGTTTCCCCAAGTTTGAGAACAAGGTGTGACTTCACATGGGAGACTTAAGCATTGGCTCTCGAATCGTCCTCTTGAATTTTCTCAGCCTGCATCATCTGTATCTCCAAGCTGCGGTCGTGGACTTAACCTTCCATAGCGACGGCATCCTCTGTTCCAGAGCCCAGCCAAACATCGCTTTTGTGGCCGAAAGGGATGCTGCATGCTTGGATCTCGGAGGCCCTGGCGAAACGTTGTTGGGGCTGAAAGAAAAGCCCCCGTTGGGATTGTTTTTATAGTGACTCAAAACCACGATGGGTCTCCTCCAGGCCTGGCCAGACTGCTGCCGTGTGAACTTTTCCGTGTGGCAGAGGGGGTGTGGTTGAAACAGAATTTTGCAGTCTGTGTTCAAAAGGAAAAAAAAATAAAATAAAAACCTCAATGTATTGGGATCCATGTCGATTTTCTGCCCTACTTGGGAAGGCTGGCATTCAGTTGCAAAGCGAATGAGCCCCATCCTCCCAAGTTCCACCAGTAGTTCTGGTGCCCACTAAGCTATTTAGAAAGTGCGCAGGGCCTCGGGAAGGTAAGTCTTGTTAGTGACCGCATTCATTTGAATGAAAAGGTTTTCCGTAGATGTAGTAACAGCAGTCATAGGGGAGGGACGGTGGCTCAGTGGTAGAGCATCTGCTTGGGAAGCAGAAGGTCCCAGGTTCAATCCCTGGCATCTCCAAAAAAGGGTCCAGGCAAATAGGTGTGAAAAGCCTCAGCTTGAGACCCTGGAGAGCCGCTGCCAGTCTGAGAAGACAGTACTGACTTTGATGGACCAAAGGTCTGATTCAGTATAAGGCAGCTTCATATGTTCATGTTCATAGCCAATGGATGATCAGAAGGACTAGTGAGCATCCAGGCTTGTAATTCCATTCCCCCTTCAGGCTTTCCTTCTTCGTATTCCTCCCTTCCTTCTCGCAGGCTTCCCTTAGTTTCCCTTCTAAGACTCTTTTGCAAAGTGAGGAAGGAGTTGTGTTTGGCTCCGCCTCCTGTGACTGCCATTTTGGAGCGACGCACGCCTAGTCCCTCCTCAGAATTCCAAAAGTGACTACGGGCTCAAAAAGGGAGGGGATCTCTGCTGTAAACTGTGTGGATGAGAGGTGACCACACTTGCTTAACGTTAAGAGCCACATAGAATAAGCATCAGATGTTTGAGAGCCGCAAGACATGAATGCCAAACGTTTGAGAGCTGGAAGGAAGGAAAGAAAATAGATATGGGAGGGAGAGGTGGAAAGAAAGCTGCTTTAATCTTAAATGCCTTCTCCAAGCATGCTGACAGGGTGGGGTGGACTTTGGGAGCCGCACAATATGTGTGAAAGTGACACATGGCTCCCGAACCACAGTTTGACCACCCCTGGTGTGGACCATAATTTGCATAACAAACAACCAGTATTCCCCCCAGGCTTCTGCTGTCTGGTTTTAGGTCAGCCTTTGTAAACTGGTTGACAAACTTTAGGCCAGGGGGGGCCAAACTGTGGCTCAGGAGCCACATGTGGATCTTCCATACATAACTGTGTGGATCTTGAAGCCCCCAACACCCCATTGGCTGGCTTGGAGAAAGCATTTGTCTCTTTAAATCACTTCTCCAAGCAAAGCCAGCCGACGGCTTGGTGAATTCCTTCCTTCTGTTTGTGGCTCTCAAACATCTAACATTCATGTCTTGCGGCTCTCAAACATCTGACCTTTATTCTATGTGGTCTTACATTAAGCAAGTTTGGCCACCCCTGCTTTAGGCTATTTAAAAGGCTTATTAAAAATAACTGAGGATGCCTCTTGTTGAGGGGGAGTGGAGTGGCTAGACCAGCCGGGCATTTTGCGCTAGCCTTCTCTGGCTGTAGGTCTTCCTCTACCTGCATAATTTTGTGGCTTTAAAAAAAAAAAGGAAGAAAGGTCACTTTGGGAAAGTTTTCCTTGCCTGGGAGAGCCTTGCTCATCACTGTTGCCCAATGGCTTTTAGAAACCTGTTTGGAATCCTTTGCCCAGGACATTCTGTATGCTAGAGTCATAAATGGTGATTTATGTCATAACAAAATGGAATGAGCCCTTTAGTTTAGATCTACCTTTAATCTCCCCACCCAGCAGGCTACCAATGGGGATGTGCTCAATGTTACAATTACATCACTGCAGGGGGTAGGCGGTACCTAAACTGCAATAACCACGCGCTGCCCTCCCTTTGGACCGTTTTGCACACCATTCACTGGCATCTTCAGGTGACTTGTGGCCCTCCAAAGCAAGACTCCCTCTAAGCTGTGGAGTCTTGTGAGCAAAAATTTACAAGATGATGCATGGGATAGAGAAGGTAGAGAAAGAAGGACTTTTCTCACAATACAAGAACTTGTGGGCACTCAATTAAATTGTTGAGCAGTCAGGTTAGAATGGATAAAAGGAAGTACTTCACCGAAAGAGTGATTAACACATGGAATTCACTACCATAGGAGGTGGCGGCTACAAGCATAGACGGCTTCAAGAGGGGATTGGATCAACATATGGAGCAGAGGTCCATCAGTGGCTATTAGCCACAGGGTATAGATGGAACTCTCTGTCTGGGGCAGGGATGCTCTGTATTCTTGGTGCTTGGGGAAGCACTGTGGGTGGGCTTCTGGAGTTCTGGCCCCACTGGTGGACTTCCTAATGGCACCTGGGTTTTGGCCACTGTGTGACAGTGTTAGACTGGATGGGCCACTGGCCTGATCCAACATGGCTTCTCTTAAAATTCTACTTTGTGAGCTACTGGCATTTTTGTGAGCGAGTGGTTTGGCTACTCCATCAATTAGTTTGCTCTGGGGCCATCCTTCCTGAACTTAGGCAAAAATGTGTGCACCGGAGGCTAAAAAACTGAGCTAGCACACACTAACTCAGCTCAGAGGGAACACTTCTCCAAAGCCTTATGCATTTTATTGGTATAGAATATGCTCCCAGGTGTTCCACACAACCTGTGAGCAAGCAGAGTCCTGCAGTGAAAAGGAAACAGAAAAATAATGTATTAATAAATCGTTTGAGAGACTGTACAGAGCTGAAAGACGCTCAGTGAAATCCTGCAGGTGTCTGAGGAGCACAGAGCGCAGGTCATTTTATACTTAAAATGACATTACTCATACAAAGCAGATTTGACTAGTTACGCAGATTAGAAGAAGAAGAAAACGGCAGATTTATACCGTGCCCTTCTTTCTGAATCAAAGACTCAGAGCGGCTTACAATCTCCTACATCTTCTCCCCCCACAACAGACACCCTGTGAAGTAGGTGGGGCTGAGAGCGCTCTTACAGCAGCTGCCCTTTCAAGGACAACCTCTGCCAGAGCTATGGCTGGCCCGAGGCCATTCCAGCAGCTGCAAGTGGAGGAGTGGGGAATCAAACCCGGTTCTTCCAGATAAGAGTCTGCACACTTAACCACTACACTAAGCTGTCCAGACATGACTGGTTAATTTGATGTGAGCCCATATACTTGGAGACATCCCTTCTGAATGCTTCTACTGACCAGTCTCTTGTAGTTCTGGCTAAAATTCCCTTGGCTTGCAGGATGCTTTGTCCAGTCCAGAGTGCTTTCTTTTCTTGCCTCCCAAAATAAGCCTGCTTCCAGGAAGTCCCAAACTTTACTGCAGACACATCAGCTTGCAGTTAGAACAATGGCTCCTTTGAGATGTCAGCTGCCTTCTCTAAGAGCACTGCTGCCTTCCTTTAACATCTTGTGTTAAGAAGCTACTAGAATTAAATTCTAATATAGATTCTATATGCCTGATCTAAATGTCTCCTATATTGTAGTGCGGGGGGTGGCCAAAGTTGCTTAACATAAAAGCCACATAGAATAAATGTCAGATGTTTGAGAGCTGTAAGACATGAACATCAGATGTTTGAGAGCCACAAGGAAGGGAGGGGGGAAGGAAGGAAGGAAAATAGATGAGGAGGGGGAAAGAAAGCAACTTTAACTTTGAATGCATTCTCCAAGCTGCCGGCTGGCTTGGCACGGAGAAGTGATTTAAAGAGCGAAACGCCTTCTCCAAGCCAGCCAATGGGGTTGTGGGGGCTTCAAAAGCCACACAATATGTGTGAAAAAGCCACACGTGGCTCCCGAGCCACAGTCTGGCCACCCCTGTTCTAGTGTGTCTGTAAATGCAAAATATGATTTCTTGGTACACCTCTGAGTTAACAGTATAAACTAAATATGCAGATAAGTAGCCGTTTCCATCACAGCCGCACTGGGCAAAGAGACCGTGGGGTGTAGTAAATGATTGGCCTTTTAAGGTTTCACAGAGCTTTGCTGTAGCAGACTAGAGCTGGGTAGAATGGCTCTTGTGTTCTTCCTGCTCTCTTGGCCCCTGTGTGCACCCCTCACATAGTTCGCATCGCTGTTCTGAAAAGGGGATGCAGACACTGCCCCAAAGTAGTAGGGCCAATCCACTTGCAGCTGCTGGAGTGGCCTTGGGTCAGCCATAGCTCTCGTAGGAGTTGTCCTTGAAAGGGCAGCTGCTGTGAGAGCTCTCTCAGCCCCACCTACCTCACAGGGTGTCTGTTGTGTGTGTGGGGAAAGGTAAAGGAGATTGTGACCGCTCTGAGATTCAGAGCATTGGGCGGGATATAAATCCAGTATTTTCTTCTTCAATCGCAAAATATTGGAATAGGTTCGCGGTTTGGAGGGGGTGGGGTTGAGAGATCGCTGTCTTGTTTTAGCTTCCAAAGGAAAGGGCAAGTTTGCTCCAGAAGAGGGTCAGAGGGAGTCAAGCCTAGAGGGTTAAGGGTTACAGTTGAGCTGAGTGTGCTCTACCACGATGTGCCTCCCAAGCGCATGAGTTCAGCATTTTTCTAGCCTGCCTGCTGGTCAAGAAGGCCCCAAAGCCTCCTGGGTATTTTCCTGCTGTTCCACTCACAAGCGGTTAATTTCCCTCCAGACTTTTGAAGCTGGTGGGGCCCTGGGGAACACACTGTTGGGATCAGTGGCTCACAGGGGTCTTTTCCCAACCTGTGGATTGTTACCCCAAAATGGCTTGCAAAGCGTCTGAAAGTGGGTTGCCTGCCAAGCCACCCGGATGGCTGGCTCTGCCCTTTCCATCGCTCTCCTTAGTATTTCGGAAACCAAGCTCTGGCCCTGGAAATCGAATCTTCCATGTCATACGTCAGTTGGTATTTTTTTTCCACTGCACATAAACATTAATCAAGTAAAATGTGCCCTGATGGTTGCTAGAGTGGCTTTCTTAGAATCTTTGGAGGAGGCGGGGAGGCTTAGAGCAGGGGTGTCAAACTCATTTGTTATATGAGGGTGGGATCTGACATAAATGAGCCCTTGTCGGGCGGGCCATGTGTGTACCTATTTAAGGTTATATAAATGCAATAAAGAACACAGACGAACACCATTAATGCTTAAAACTTTAGCACTCATTGATTTTAAAGGTGCTTTTTTTGTATTTCTCCCAGGGGATCCAGGGAACTGGGCAAAGGAAGCTCTGGCTCTTTCCTTCCTTCCCCAGGGAATCAGGAGGGGGAGGAGCCTCAGCCAATGGAGAAAATAGAGCAAGCGATTGAGCAAGCCTGGCAAAGCCAATGGAGAAAATAGAGCAAGCGATTGAGCAAGCCTGGCATAGCCAATGGAGAAAATAGAGCAAGCGATTGAGCAAGCCTGGCAAAGCAAGCTGTGATGCAGAAGGGTGCAAGAGAGGGAGAAGGAAACAGACAACAGTGAGTTGCTCATGGGCCTGACAGGAGCTCTCCGGGGGCCTGATTTGGCCCCCGGGCTGCATGTTTGACACCCCTTTCTAGAGGGACTAATAGAGAAGGTGGTCAAAGGCCAGACTGCAAAGGCTGCATGTGTCAGAATGCCACTTGCTTGGGGTTCGCAGTGGGGGGGTGGCTGTACCTTTTGTGCCGTGTCCTTTGGTTTCTCAAACTGGTTGGCCACTGCAGGAAATGGGATGCTGAACTAGATGGGTGCCAAGGCCATAGTTTGCCTAGGGCACCCAAAAATGGATGGGTAACTGTAATAAGTAAATATAAAGCTGTGAGTCACCATGCCGAAAAGGTTTATGTTCAGTGGCACCTTGAAGACTAACAAAAGTTTTATTCTGGGTACAAAAACTTATACCCAGAATCAAACTTTGCTGGTCTCAAAAGGTGTCCCTGGACTCAGACTTTGTTCTGGGTGGGCCTTCAGTAGTTCAGAATCGGAATAAGCCTGCAAGAGGCAGCCTCTCTGGGTGAGCTGTGTTAACATTATATCCATTTCGCCCTCGGAGCTTCTGTTAGGTTGAAGAGGCAGGATCTAAATAAAGCTTTGGGGCTCTTTAGCTCGGAAAAACATCGACTGCGAGGTGACATAATAGAGGTTTACAAGATTATTCATGGGACAGAGAAGGTAGAGAAAGAAGTACTTTTCTCCCTTTCTCACAATACAAGAACTTGTGGGCATTCGACGAAATTGCCGGGCAGTCGGGTTAGAGCTGATAAAAAGAAGTACTTCTTCACCCAAAGGGTGATTAACATGTGGAATTCATTGCCGCAGGAGGTGGTGGTGGCTACAAGCATGGACAGCTTCAAGAGGGGAATGGATAAACATCTGGAGCATAGGTGCATCAGTGGCTATTAGCCACAGCGTATTGTTGGAACTCTGTGTGGGGCAGTGATGCTCTGTATTCTGGTGCTTGGGGGAGGGCACTGTGGAAGGGCTTCTAGCCCCACTGGTGGACCTCTTGATGGCACTTGGGGTTTTTTTGGCCACTGTGTGACACAGAGTGTTGGACTGGATGGGCCATTAGCCTGATCCAACATGGCTTCTCTTATGTAAGCTAAGTGTATTTGTTATAATTTACCTTTACAGGACTTTTTATTTTTGGTGCTCAAGGTACTTTCCTATCCGTCGATACAATTCCAGTCGTTTTCTAAAGGGACAAAAACCCAACCCTGTCCACATCAAGTCCCTAGTGCTTGATCTTAGGGTTGCCACCTCTTGGTTAGGAAATACCTAGGGATTTTGTGGGTGGGACCTCACTAAAGGTACAGCGCCATACAGTGCACTCTCCAAAGCCATTTTCTCCGGGGCAACTGATCTCTGTCAGCTGGAGATCGATCGTGCTATCAGGAAGTCTTTAGACCACCCCGCCTCCCACCTGGAGGCTGGCAGGAGTTAGATGTAGAACAAAGTAGGATTCAGGTGATACCTTTAAGACCAACAAAGTTTTATTCAGAATGTAAGCTTTCGTACGCATGCATACTTCTTCAGACGAGGGGATGGGCTACAGTGAGCTGAAATACATACAGCTGGTGGGTTAAGAGTGTAAATTGATACGAAGCTAGGATCAAATGGCAAAACTGTAATAAATTGGTCTGGATAGCAATAAAAGGTAATAAAAGCTGCCCGTTAATTGCTTTTGCTACCAGTCTAGGTAAAACAAAAGGACATGTATTTCCTCGTGATGTGTGAAAAATGGGGAAGGTTTGATTTAGAAGTGTCTGCAGAAAAAAAAAAAAAGCAGCCACGGTGAGGGGTGTGCTCGTGTGGCTGTGATCCAAAAGGTCTGGTGTGCATCCCGCTGCGGGAAAGGCATCCTGTTTGCTAGAGTTGCTCAATCAGTGTCTGGGTTAGGGGAAGCTCAATGCAATCCAGAGGAGAGCTGCACCTTCTAAAGTACACCAATTTAGAAGAAGTTTGGCTCTGTGTCAAGGGCTGTCAGGGCTGGTGATTCTGTGTGCGTGTAAAGTGCTGTCAAGTACCTTTTGAAGTGGGGCCTTATGAAACAATATGAAAAAGGCCTCTCATTAACAGTTTTGGATCTCCCGGAGTAAGTCTTATCAGTCGCTACTAGCCATGTTGACTCAGGGGAATCTTCTTAATGTCCTTATGAGAGGAACTGGTTGGGTCCACTGTGTGAGGCAAGATGCTGGACTAGATGGACCCTCACTGGTCTGATCCAGCAGGGCTCTTCTGATGTTTTTCTCAGGGGAAGGCCTCGGCCTCTCTGCCCTCTAGTTGGTCCTCCAGAGGATCTGGTTGGCCTCTTTGTGAGGTAGGATGCTGTACTGCATGGACCACCGGTTTGGTCCAGCAGGGCTCTTCTTAATGTCCTTATGAAGGGAATTCTTCAGCCTGTTGTTGGCCTTCCAGAGGAACTGGTTGAGGCCACTGTGTGAGACAGGATGCTGGACTGGATGGACCCTCAGTGGTCTGATCCAGCAGGGCTCTTCTGATGTCCTTATGAGGGGAAGGCCTCGGCCTCTCTGCCGTGTTGGCCCTCCAGAGGAACTGGTTGAGGCCACTGTGTGAGGCAGGATGCTGGACTAGATGGACCCTCACTGGTCTGATCCAGCAGGGCTCTTCTGATGTTCTTATGAGGGGAAGGCCTCAGCCTCTCTGCCCTGTTGTTGGACTTCCAGAGGAACTGGTTGAGGCCACTGTGAGGCAGGATGCTGGACTAGATGGACCCTCACTGGTCTGATCCAGCAGGGCTCTTCTGATGTTCTTATGAGGGGAAGGCCTCAGCCTCTCTGCCCTGTTGTTGGACTTCCAGAGGAACTGGTTGAGGCCACTGTGAGGCAGGATGCTGGACTAGATGGACCCTCACTGGTCTGATCCAGCAGGGCCCTTCTGATGTTCTTATGAGGGGAAGGCCTCAGCCTCTCTGCCCTGTTGTTGGCCTTCCAGAGGAACTGGTTGAGGCCACTGTGTGAGGCAGGATGCTGGACTAGATGGACCCTCACTGGTCTGATCCAGCACAGCTCTTCTTAACATTCTTATGAAATTACAACTGTTCTTCAGGCAATAGGTCCCATAGGGGAAGTGGCAGATTTATATAGACTCTGGCATTACATCCTTTTGAGGTCCCTGCCCTTTCCATCCTCCGCCCCCCAATCGCCAGGAATTTCCTGACCAGAACTTGGCAACCTGCAGTTATTTGATTCTTAAGAGCCAGGCAGGGGTGCTACTGTTGATGTTTCTAACACATGTGTTTTTGCATTGGGAAATGTGGTTCCTATGTTACTCTGGCCAATTAGAACTGCCCAGCGGTTGCACACTCAAAGGGGAGGGTGGAAAGCTTGCAAGTTATTCCCAAAGATTCGTTCTTGTAAGAAGCCTTGTACGCTTCCAACATTCATTAAGAAATGAGCCAGTCTGTATATTCCAAATTCATCCTATTAGTGGGTTTTTTAAAAAGCATTCTTTCTCCTATGACAACTAACCCCCAAGCATGCCCCACTTCTGGTTTTCAACAGAATTCCATAAGCAGGGCAAAAGCAAAATACAAAAAAAAAGAAGGGGGGGAAACAAGTATTAAAGTCTCGCGTGGAATGTTCCAGTCTAGCCCAATCCGGTCAGCTCCCAGAAGCTAAGTAGGGTCAGCCCTTAGGGTTGCCAATCCCCAGGTGGAGGCAGGGGATCCCCTGGTTTGGAGGCCCCCTGCTTCAGGGTCATCAGAAAACAGGAGGGGGGAGCGAAATGTCTGCTGGGCACTCCATTATACCCTACGGAGACCAATTCCCATAGAGTATAATGATGAATAATGGTTGATCTGCGAGTATCTGGGGCTCTGGAGGGGCTGTTTTGAGGTAAAGGCACCAAATTTTCAGCATATAATCTGGTGACTCTCCCCAAAATACCTTCCAAGTTTCAAAAAGATTGAACCAGGGGGTCCAATTCTATGAGCCCCAAAAGAAGCTGCCCATATTCATTATTTCCAGTGGAGGAAAGGCATGTAAAAGGTGTGCAGTCCCTTTAAATGTGATGGCCAGAACTCCCTTTGGAGTTCAATTATGCTTGTCACAACCTTGCTCCTGGCTCCACCCCCAATGTCTCCTGGCTCCACCCCCAAAGTCCCCAGATATTTATTGACTTGGTAACCCTACGGTAGCTCTGGTCAGTATTTGGATAGGAGACCAGACCGTCAGGGAATTCCAAGGTCATGTAAGGTTGCCAAGTCCAATTCAAGAAATACCTGGGGGCTTTGGGGGTGGAGCCAGGAGACATTGGGGGTGGAGCCAAAAATAAGTTTGTGACAAGCATAATTGAACTCCAAAGGGAGTTCTGGCCATCAAATTTAAAGGGACCGCACACCTTTTACATGCCTTCCCTCCATTGGAAATAATGGATTAGAGCATCTTTTGGGGGGCTCATAGAATTGGGCCCCCTGGTCCAATCTTTTTGAAACCTGGAGGGTATTTTGGGAAGAGGCACTGAATGCCATGCTGAAGATTTGGTGCCTCTATCTCAAAAAACACTCCCCCCCCCCCCCGGAATCCCAGACACCCGTGGATCAATTTTCCATTATACCCTATGGGAATTGGTTTCCATAGGGAATAAAGGAGACCCCCCCTGCCCCCACTTGGGGATTGGCAACCCTAGGGTCATGATGCAGATAGCGATGCAATGACAAACCACCTCTGAACGTCTCTTTCCTTGCAAACTCCATTAAATCCGCTGTGACTTGACAGCAAAGAAACAAAAAACGATTGCTCATCCTATGGGTCGTTCGTGTCTCATCGCTGTCTGCGGAAAACAAACATCCAGTGTAAATTTCTTATTTCTGCAGGATGCCGGATGTTAGAAATTAAGAAGGAAAAAGAAAAGTTTAGGACGTTATGTAAAAATCCTAACGTACAGGGCTACTGCTGGTCTCCAGAGCCGCACTCCTTTTTTTGGGAGACCCCGCCTTGTTTCCACCAGCAGCGATTTGCCCCGCACGAGAGCCGAAATTACCTAGGCGCCCTTCCCGGCCCATTCTGCCTCCTCCCCTTTGCGCTCCTCAGAGGAAAATGGAGGGGAAGTGGGCGTGTCCTATAGAATCCCCGCCCCTTTCTCCTCAGGGGTTGGCGCTTGGCCGCGCCGCCGCCATTTTGTCGGAGGTGGGCGGGAAGATGCAGGAGCGGCGAAGGCTGCGGCTACTTCCTCCTCGGGGCGTGTGAGGCAGCGGGGGGCGCCTGGAGGCCGGGGCGATGGACATGGCTGCGCCGCGGGGGCCTCCGGGTGGGGTGGGCGGCGGGGCCGGTCCTCCGCCCGGGCAGCCCCGCGAGTACAAGCTGGTGATGCTGGGCGCCGGCGGGGTCGGCAAGAGCGGTAGGTATTAGAAAGGGGTGGGGAAAGGCGTTTTGTGGCGTGTGCGTGTTTGTGTATGCGAACTGGCTGCCTCAAGAGGGGGCGGCGGGGCGTGGGAGAAGGAGTTCGCCTGCGGAACGCGCTGCCTCATGAGGGTTGCCTGCTCGGGTGGAGGAGAGAGAAGTTCACGGGCATTTGGATCAGTGTTCCGTCTCGGCTGAGTTAGCGTGAGCAAGCGCAGAGATTTTTAGCCTCCAGCTAAAATTTTTTGTCTTAGCTCAGGACAGTTTTTTTGTCTTAGCTCAGGATGGCCCCAGAGCACACGAATTAATGCAGGAGCCCACAGCTTTTAACGTCAAGAGCTCAACTTTGAGCTCACAACTTTTAACGCCAGGAGCCCACAACTTTTAACGCCAGGAGCCCACAACTTTGAGCTCACAACTTTTAATGCCAGGAGCTCACAACTTTGAGCTCACAGCTTTTAACGCCAGGAGCCCACAACTTTTAACGCCAGGAGCCCACAACTTTTAATGCCAGGAGCCCACAACTTTTAGCTCACAACTTTTAACGCCAGGAGCTCACAACTTTGAGCTCACAGCTTTTAACGCCAGGAGCCCACAACTTTTAACGCCAGGAGCTCACAACTTTTAACGCCAGGAGCTCACAACTTTGAGCTCACAGCTTTTAACGCCAGGAGCTCACAGCTTTTAACGCCAGGAGCCCACAGCTTTTAACGCCAGGAGCCCACAACTTTGAGCTCACAGCTTTTAACGCCAGGAGCCCACAGCTTTTAACGCCAGGAGCTCACAACTTTGACGCCAGGAGCCCACAACTTTGAGCTCACAACTTTAACACCAGGAACCCACAACTTTTAACGCCAGGAGCTCACAAAGTAGAATTTTTGCTCGCAAAACTCCCTGCAGCTTAGAGGGAACACTTGCCCCTAGCAGTGTTCCCTCTAAGCTGAGTTAGTCTGAGCTAGCTCACACTTTTTTAGCCTCCAGCTCACACATTTTTTGTCTTCGCTCAGGAAGGATGACCCCAGAGCACACAAATTTATGCAGCAGCTCACAGCTTGAATGCCAGCAGCTCACCAAGTAGAATTTTTGCTCACGAGACTCTGCAGCTTAGAGGAAATATTGAGGCTGATGGGTGTTCGCAAAAGGAGCTGCTTACCTGAAAGGCAGCGGTTGCTTGGGTTGGAGTTGAGTATAGCTGATTGGTGGGGTCTGTGTGTGGAACTCACAACCTCAAGATGTGAATTTGGGCAGATCATGAGGGCAGGATGAGTTGCCTCAGCGGTTGGTTCTCGTGACTAGTGTTCCCTCTAAGCTGAGTTAGTGTGAGCTAGCTCACAGGTTTTTAGCTTTTGGCTCACACATTTTTTTCTTAGTTCAGAAAAAAAATGGCCCCAGAACAAACTATGCAGTAGTCAAATCACTCACTCACAACTTTAATGCCAGTAGCTCACAAAGTAGAATTTTTGCTCACAAGACTCCACAGCTTAGAGGGAACATTGCTTGTGACCCATTCTTACATGCCCAAGGAAATGCTGTCCGCCACTTGGGGGTCAGGCAGCAATTTTCTCCAGGGCACTTTGGCCTGGGATCTTACTGGAATTTTTTTCTTTCCCCATCTTCAGGACATGGAGTAGGGGTCCCGGGGGGGGGGGGGCGGTGTTGGGGGAAGATATTTGTGAATTTCCCGCATTGTGCAGGGGGTTGGACCAGATGACTTTGAAGGTCCCTTCCAACCCTATGGTTCTAAGATGGTGTTCCTTTCCATAGAAAAGCAGTACATGGAAATCATCGTTAGTAGGCTTGGAGAAGAATGCGTTGATCCTCCAGCAAATGTTTAATACATAGAAATAGCCAATTGAAGCTTTTAAAAAAATTGTGTTTGTTATTTCTAGTCCGCCTTTCTCACTTGGACGCAAGGTGGGGCGGGTGGCAGAGTGAGTTAATGTAATCAACAGGATGAGACATTCGGTGAAGGGCTGTAGAACCAACCAGGCATCTAAAAACAGAACTGAAGCAAAGCATGAGTATTAACATGACACAGTGAATGATGCAATTTCCATTGTAGGATCCTAGTTTTGGCAAAGTACACAGTCCCTAGAATGTTAAACAGCAATTCCTAATAATTTTTCCAACTAACTTTGTGAACGATTTAGTACAGGGCAGCATGGAGAGGAATTACATTCTGCTGTTCCTCTGTTAAAGGGACAGGATTTTTTTCCTCTCTAGGCAACTATTGGCAGCTGCATCCTAGTATAAATCTCCCCTGGCCCCATTGGTGGATCTCCTGATGGCACTTGGGGGTTTTTGGCCACTGTGTGACACAGAGTGTTGGACTGGATGGGCCACTGGCCTGATCCAACATGGCTTCTCTTATGTCCCCCTCCCCCCACCCCCCGGCCATGGAAGGGTAATGTGTCTTAGCAGTAGTATGTGCGAAAAGGATCTAGGGGTCTTAGTGGATCATGCACAGAACAACAGTGTGATGTGGTGGCTAAAGGCAAATGCAATTTTGGGCTGTATCGACAGAAGTATAGTGTCCAGATCATATGATGTGATGGTATCACTTTACTCTGCTCTGATAAGACCTCACCTGGAGTATTGTGTTCAGCTTTGGGCACCACATTTTAAGAAGAATATAGACAAGCTGGAAAGGGTCCAGAGGAGGGCGACAAAGATGATGAAGGGTCTGGAGACCAAGTCCTATGAGGAAAGGTTGAAGGAGCTGGGGATGTTTAGCCTGTAGAGGAGGTGGCTGAGAGGTGATATGATCACCATCTTCAAGTACTTGAAAGCTGTCATATAGAGGATGGCGTGGAATTGTTTTCTGTGGCCCCAGAAGGTAGGGTCCGGAACCAGTGGGTTGAAATTAAATCAAAGGAGTTTCCGGCTCAACATTAGAAAGAACTTCCTGACCGTTAGGCAATTCCTCAGTGGAACAGGCTTCCTCGGGAGGTGGTGGGCTCTCCTTCCTTGGAGGTTTTTAAACAGAGGCTAGATGGCCATCTGACAGCAATGCAGATCCTGTGAATTTAGGGAGAGGTATTTGTGAATTTTCTGCATTGTGCAGGGGGTTGGACTAGATGACCCTGGAGGTCCCTTCCAGTTCTATGATTCTATGTGTGGTTGGGATGGAAAAAAAGGGTAGCTCTGCGTTGAGCCTCATCTTCACTTCTACTACATGGAATTAAGGGAGGCGTTACTTTTTACTGAACATGGGATGGAGGGACCTGCTTTTGGGATCATCGCCAGCCTAGCTGGTGCAAGACCATTGTTCCCTGTGCGGTTGGAGGGCCAGACCGGGGAAATCGTTTTGAACTGAATTGTATAGGTGCACTCAGAAATCTGCCTGCAGCCCAATGCAGCATCCCTCTGTTCCATTTTGAAAGCTGGATGTTCATGCAGAATCTTACTGGGAGCAGAAAAAAGCAACAGCCCTGTAGTGTTCTAAAGGCTAACCAAATTTGTGGCAGGGTGTGAGTTTTCATGAGCCGCTGCTCACTTCTTCAGTGACTTACAAAAACTCATTCCCTGCTATGAGTTTTCTTTGTCTTTTAAGGTACTAATGAACTCTTGCTCTTTTCTGCTAAAAAAAAGTTAAAGGTAGTCCCTTGTGCAAGCACGAGTCATTTCCAACTCTGGGTTGATGTTGTTTTCACAGCAGACTTTTTACGATGTGGTTTGGCATTGCCTTCCCCAGTCATCTACACTTTCCCCCCAGCAAGCTGGGTACTAATTTGACTGACCTTGGAAGGATGGAAGGCTACATCAACCTTGAGCTGGCTATCTGAACCCAGCTTCTGCTGGGATCGACCTCAGGTCGTGAGCAGATCTTAGGACTGCAATAACTGCAGCTTTACCACTCCGCCACGGGGCTCTCTTTTCTGCTGCTACAGATGGGTACTTGTGTTAGTCTGTTGTGCTGCTATCTTGATCTATCTTACTAGGGCTGCTGTTGGGGGAATGGGGAGGTCTTCTGCCATCCTGCACTAACCCTTCCTGACGTGAGCCAGAGCGTGTCATTCTCTGCTTACAGTATTTGTCACATGCAGTTTTGGGACTGCACACCATTCTCTTTTTTTGTGTGTCCTCTAACTTCTACTCCGGTCTCTTCCTTTCAGCCATGACAATGCAGTTCATTAGTCATCGTTTCCCGGAAGATCACGACCCCACTATTGGTGAGTTTGTCTGCCCAGGTCCCTTCTCTTCCTCTCCAGCAAATGCTTTGGCTTTGCTTAACTTACCTGTGAAGGGGAATTCCAAATCTTCCAAGTTGGGTACCTCACTAAGCTGGAATGTGGTTTGGTTGGCTGTTTCCCAAAGCTTGTGGATGATGACCAGCTGTGAGCAGTGCCAGCGTGGATGACTGGACATACAGCATAAGCTGCTAAGTTCTAATTTTTGTCCTATCTCCGAGGCAGGTTACCCCAAATCAAAAAAGGCATCTGGTGAAACACACCCAACAGCACCTGCAGAGCCAGTTTGGTTTAGTGGTTAAGTGTGCGGACTCTTATCTGGGAGAACCAGGTATGATTCCCCACTCCTCCACTTGCAGCCGCTGGAATGGCCTTGGGTTAGCCATAGCTCTTGCCGGAGTTGTCCTTGAAAGGGAAGCTGCTGTGAGAGCCCTCTCAGCCCCACCCACCTCACAGAGTTTGTTGTGGGGGGAGAAGATATAGGAGATTGTAAGCTGCTCTGAGTCTCTGCTTCAGAGAGAAGGGTGGGGTATAAATCTGCAGTCTTCTTGAACTGTAGGCAGAAATATGTCGCTGTGTTAATTCTGGAGGGAAACTAAACTATGTGTTTTGAGGAGCAAAGCCTCCTACATGTGTTTTGCATAAACGCCTTTATTTGAATAGTCGCGCTTGTCATTAAACACTTCTTAGCAATGAGCTCTGCTGGATTAGACCGGCAGTCCACCTAGTTCAGCATCCTGTTTCATGTAGTAGCCAGCCACTTGTTTTGGAGAACCAACAAGGCATGAAGGCCAGGGCCTTTCGCTGACATCGCCTTCTAGCGCTGGTGTTAGGAGGATTAGTGCCTCTGAATGTGGAGGTTCTGTACAATCGCCATGGCTAGTGGTCACTGATAGACTTCTCTTCCTTGGATCTGTCTAATCCCCTTTAAAGCTGTCTATGGCTGTAGTCAACCCCACATCCTCTGGCAGCAAATTCCACATTTTAATAACTTGCTGCGTGAAGTAGTAGCTCCTTTTTGTCCAGCCTGAATATGCTGCCCATTGGCTTCATTGGATGCCCTCGAGTTCTAGTAGTGGGAGGGGGAGAAAAGTTCTCCCTCTCCCCTTTCTCTACCCCATGCACAATTTTATAAACCTCAGCGATACTCCCCTTTTTTGTCTCTTTTCCAAACAGCAACTCTTCAGCCTTTTCTCATACAAAAGGTGCTCCAATCCCCTATTTGGCGAATACTTGCTTCTGCTAGGTGCCGCCAGTTCTTTCCCTCGGGCTCTAACAGGCCTATCGTTCTGTTCTGTTCTCTCTCCTTGTTAAAACACAGCTCATTCCCTCTCTACCTCCAGTACGTTCTGTAGCTTTTGCATCCTGCCCCTTTCATGGATCGAGACTATGCCTGCTGTACTACTTGAGGGGGTGTCTCAGTAGAGTTGCTGAGCAGAGGGAAACATGGCCAGTTTGGTGTAGCGATTAAGTGCGCGGACTCTTATCTGGGGGAACCGGGTTTGATTCCCCACTCCTCCACTTGCACCTGCTGGAATGGTCTTGGGTTAGCCATAGCTCTCGCAGGAGTTGTCCTTGAAAGGGCAGCTGCTGTGAGAGCCCTCTCAGCCCCACCCACCTCACAGGGTGTCTCTTGTGGGGGAAGAAGATATAGGAGATTGTAAGCTGCTCTGAGACTGATTCAGAGAGAAGGGGGGTATAAATCTGCAGTCTCCTCCTCTTGTGCTCTGGTGAAGCAGTGTCCCTGGCCATTAGTGTTCCTCACTGGTTGCTTGCCATTAGTCGAAGCGGGAACTTTCTGCTGCATTCAGTCAGTTGGTGGAACCTGCTTCAGTGCTTTTGTATCTTCTGGCTGGAGTCTGCCTTGTTTTTAAAAGGGCAGTGACATTTCCAAGAAACCCCTGACAAAATCATTCAGCAAGCATGTTGCCCTTTACACTTGTTGAGCACCTGTGTGTCTCTTTCTGTAGAGGATGCTTACAAAATCCGGATAAGGATTGATGACGAACCCGCCAACCTGGACATTCTGGACACAGCGGGCCAGGTATGTAGTTATGTAGCAACACCTTCACAGTTCTAAAGCACTTCATGTATGTCTTGTTACCCTTGTAACAACCCCTGTGGGGTAGGTCAGTATGTTCTGTGTTATTACCCCCACATTACAGAGGCTTGCTAATGTCACCTTGAAAGTTTGAGAACTGATGCTCTGTATTGGCTTGTGGTTGGGAAGACTGATGCTCTGTATTGGCTTGTGGAGTGGGAAGACCCGAGTTCAAGCTCATTGGCCACTCTGTCTCCCAGGGTGGTGGTTATAGTACAGTGGAGGCAGACAGAACAGCATACAAATGAAGCTTCCTTATACCGATTCAGAGCCTGTGTCCATCAAGGCCAGTATCGTCTTCACAGGCTGGCAGTGGCTCTCCAGTGTTTCAGGCTGAAGTCTTTCACACCACCTGTAACCTGATTATTTTAGCTGGAGACGCCAAGGATTGAACCTAGGACCTTCGGCATGCCAGGTATGTGAGAGCAGACAGGAAGCTGCCATTTACTGAGTCAGACCTTTGGTTGTCTGGCAGCAGCTCTCCAAGGTGTTGCACAGAGGTCTTTTGCATCATTACAACCTGGTTTGTAATTGGAGATGCCGGGAATTGAGCCTGGAATCTTCTGCATGCCAAGCAGATGCTCTATCACTGAGCCACGCCCCTCCCCGTACAACCCCAGAGTGTGTAACAACTCTGAGCTCCTGCAACCCTGAGTGTGTAACAGCTCTGAGTTCCTTCGATGGAGGTTGGGACAAATAAATAAATGCAACATGAAAAGGTCATTGGGACTTCCTGGTGTTGCCACCATTGCTGCATCAGCGCTCTGAACCCAGGAAGTTGCCTTCTGCTGAGTCAGAGCATTGTTCTGTCAGTGTCAGCAGTGTCTGACTGGCGGCCACCCTCCAGAGTGTCAGGGAAGGGTTTTTGACACCACCGCCTAGCCGATCCTTTTAAATGGACATGCCAAGGATTGAGCCGACAACCCTTTGCGTGCAAAGCCCAGGGCCTTTCCTTCTATGCCATTTGGCAGTAACGTTGGGACCAGCAAAGCACAGCTGTTTCCCCATTCCTCCCAGCTGTGGCATGACCCTGGTTGAAAATACTTAGCAGCCCTCTCGACAGCCTTGCCGTTGCAGGCTCTGCATCATGGGGTGCCCACACACACCTTCCCGAGTGCCCACCAACTGTTTCTAGAAAGCGGGCAGGGCCAGGTGGGGCTTTTGTCCAGCAAGGCTTCTAATTGGCCAGTGGAGGTTTGAGTGGCTGTGCACATTTTTTAATAAATTACTTTGGCAGACGCTGCCACTGTACCACACGGATCTTCACTGTGGCCAGCTGCAGCAGCCAGGACGTTGGGGGTTTTTTGTAGCAGGAACTCCTTTGCGTATTAGGCCACACACATCCCTGATGTAGCCAATTGTCAGGCGTGGGTTCATTGAAGCTCACAAGTAAGCAGACTTGGTATTTGAAACAAAGTTGCGTTTATTGGATACTTCAGAGTTACTCCAGCTTGGTAGACATTGGAACTGATGGAGATCAGTTCAAAGCATTGGTATTTAACATTCTACATCAAAGCGATTGTTTCTACCCCTCAATTCCCAAAACAAAAGGCTGCTTTTGCATGTGAGAGTTTTCTCAACGTTCCCCCTTATCTTTTCAGTTGGTGGTTACGTTTTCCCAGAGGCAATGTCCTTGCTGCCTCTAGGGAGGAGGTGAGAAACTGGCACATACTTTCTACTTCAGAGAGGCCTTGGCAACCTTTGATATTCCTGGGAAGCTACTCTCTACTTTCCCCCCTCCCTCTTCACTACCCCGACCCCTGTGTTACGTCGCATATCTAGGCATTGATCAATATGGTTAGTAGTCAGCAATAGTATTAATGAACAGAGCCTGACACCAATCCTCCTGGAGCTTACAGGGCTCTTAGTACAGGGCCTACTGTCAGCTCCAGGAGGATTGGCTACATCAGGGAGGTGCGGCCTAACATGCAAAGGAGTTCCTGCTACAAAGGAAGTCCTGGCAGCAGACATTTTGAAGCTGTGCCCACCATGCTGTGTGAGAATGCCACATGCTCAAAAAAGGCTGAGGACCCCTGCTCCACACTGCCCTGTCACTACTACAGTGAAGAACTGAGAGCCAGCCTGGTGTGGCGGTTAGAGCGTTAGACTGGGGCCCGCGAAACCCAGGTTTAGAATCCCCCGGCTGCCAGGGAAGCTGACTGGGTGACCCTTGGGCCTGTCACACACTCTCAGCCTCACCTTCTCACAGGTGTGTTGAAATGTTTCAACAAAAACATTTCAAAAACAAAATCCAACAGGAAGCTGCTGAATTGACATTCATGTGTAAATGTGACTCAGCCAGACCTGGATTGAATAGGAACTTTGGACAGTTATCTTATTGCCGGAAGTTACTGCCTTTCCCTTTCAGATATTCCATCAATAGAAGTAAGTAGTCACACCCAGCCTGGACTGCGCATCCTACCTTTTCTTATGAGCTTTGCAAACGCTTTACATTTACACGGCACTCACTTCCTGCATCCTCACCCCCCTTCCCTTACCACCAATATATCTCGGGCCATTTCCTCATACCTCCATGCATCTTTTGAAGAGAGCTGTTTCTTGAACGCTTATGCCACAATAGAATTTCTTAAAGGTGCTACTGGGCTCCTTACTTCCTCGCAGGGTTGATGCGAAGGTAAAACAGCGGAGAGGAGAGCAACATAAGCTGCTTTTGGTTCCCATTCGGGAAAAAGGCGGGATAGTAACCAAGCTGATGATTTATTTTTCTCTCCGCTGCCACCTCTTTTGCAGGCGGAATTCACTGCTATGAGAGACCAGTACATGAGGGCAGGCGAAGGGTTCATCATCTGCTACTCGATCACGGACCGCCGGAGTTTCCACGAAGTGCGTGAGTTCAAGCAGCTGATCTACCGCGTTCGGCGTACAGATGAGACCCCCGTCGTCCTCGTGGGAAACAAGTCTGATCTGGCACAGCTGAGACAGGTAAAGGAGCACTGGGCAAAATTTGTTCTTGTCGGGTTTGGGCTTTAGCAGTTTTCAGGGGAAAGGAGCAAAAAAAAACCCTGTAGGAATGTCCGGAGACAGAAATGTAAAGCCGAAAGGGACCCCAGAGGTCATCTAGCCCAACCCCTTGCACAGTGCAGGAAATTCACGATGACTTTCTTCCTCCACTCCTACCCTCACTCTATTCCCAGAGGAAGGCAAAAAACCTCCAGGGTCCCTGGGCCATTCTAACCTGGAAGAAAGCTCTTTCCTGACCTAAAAATGGCAAATGGCATTACCCGAGGCATAGAAGATGATGATATTGGATTTATATCCCACCCTATACTCTGAATCTCAGAGTGGTCACAATCTCCTTTGCCTTCTCCCCCCCACCCCACAACATACATCCTGTGAGGTAGGTGGGGCTGAGAGCTCTTACAGCAGCTGCCCTTTCAAGGACAACTCCTGCGAGAGCTATGGCTGACCCAAGGCCATTCCAGCAGCTGTAGGTGGAGGAGCGGTGAATCAAACCTGGTTCTCCCAGATAAGAGTCCACACACTGAACCACTACACCAAACTGGCTCTCCTGGCCCCTGGTAGTAAAAATATGTAATCTTTCATTGAAATCTGCCTCCGTTCCTGAGGACTGGAAGGTAGCAAATGTCACCCCCATCTTTAAAAAGGGTTCCAGAGGAGATCCGGGAAATTACAGGCCAGTCAGTCTGACTTCAATACCGGGAAAGTTGGTCGAAACCATTATCAAGGACAGAATGAGTAGGCACATTGATGAACACGGGTTATTGAAGAAGACTCAGCATGGGTTCTGTAAGCGAAGATCTTGCCTCACTAACCTGTTACATTTCTTTGAGGGGGTGAACAAACATGTGGACAAAGGAGACCCGATAGATGTTGTTTACCTTGACTTCCGGAAAGCTTTTGATAAAATTCCTCATCAAAGGCTCCTTAGTAAGCTCGAGAGTCATGGAGTAAAAAAACAGGTCCTCTTGTGGATCAAAAACTGGCTAATTAATAGGAAGCAGAGAGTGAGTATAAATGGGCAGTCTTTGCAGTGGAAGACGGTAAGCAGTGGAGTGCCACAGGGCTCGGTACTGGGTCCCATGCTCTTTAACTTGTTTATAAATGATTTGGAGTTGAGAGTAAGCAGTGAAGTGGCCAAGTTTGCATTGACACTAACTTGTTTCAGGGTGGTGAGAACCAGAGAGGATTGTGAGGAACTCCAAAGGGATCTGTTGAGGCTGGATGAGTGGGCGTCAACGTGGCAGATGAGGTTCAGTGTGGCCAAGTGCAGAGTAATGCACATTGGGGCCAAGAATCCCAGCTACAAATACAAGTTGATGGGGTGTGAACTGGCAGAGACTGACCAAGAGAGAGATCTTGGGGTCATGGTAGATAACTCACTGAAAATGTCAAGACAGTGTGCGATTGCAATAAAAAAGGCCAACGCCATGCTGGGAATTATTAGGAAGGGAATTGAAAACAAATCAGCCAGTATCATAATGCCCCTGTATAAATCGATGGTGCGGTCTCATTTGGAATACTGTGTGCAATTCTGGTCACCGAACCTCAAAAAGGATATTCTAGCATTGGAAAAAGTGCAGAAAAGGGCAACTAGAATGATTAAAGATTTGGAACACTTTCCCTATGAAGAAAGGTTAGAACGCTTGGGGCACTTTAGTTTGGAGAAATGTTGACTGCGGGGTGACATGATAGAAGTTTACAAGATAATGCATGGGATGGAGAAAGTAGAGAAAGAAGTACTTTTCTCCCTTTCTCACAATACAGGAACTCGTGGGCATTCGATGAAATTGCTGAGCAGTCGGGTTAGAACGGATAAAAGGAGGTACTTCTTCACCCAAAGGGTGATTAACATGTGGAATTCACTGCCACAGGAGGTGGTGGCGGCTATAAGCATAGCCACCTTCAAGAGGGGTTTAGATAAAAATATGGAGCAGAGGTCCATCAGTGGCTATTAGCCACAGTGTGTATGTGTGTATATATGTGTGTGTGTGTGTATAAATTTTTTGCCACTGTGTGACACAGAGTGTTGGACTGGATGGGCCATTGGCCTGATCCAACATGGCTTCTCTTATGTTCTTATGCTTACAAACTTCCAAAGCAGCAGAGGTGCCCTTGATGACTGATTGGACGATAGACACTCTCAAGCTGCCTTTGAGGAGGCATTTACACTTTTAGGGGCGTCTCCAAGCCAGATTGCGCACCCATCTCAGGATTTTCCCTCTGAACCTGGTGACACTTCTACATAAGAGGAAGGGGGACGCTTTAAAGAAAAAGTCTTCAGCAAAGGGCTATATTGAGTCATACCTGTTACTGGTGTATGTATGGTATAGCCGGGTGGGGAGGGGTGGTTATTGGAGCCTCAAGTCAGAAAGAAAAGCTGTAGATGTTAGTGCTCAAAGGAGCGCCCTGGGTGTCGAAATTCTCTCTGAGGAAGAGATCAATTAAAAAGCAATGCTGCGTGGGAGGCTTGGAGCGCAAACCCCAGGAGACATGCCAGAGGGCACGTGCCACTGTGTGGGCAGAGATACACTGTGTTGTTTGGAGCTCATTGTAGTGCCAAGAGCATAGAAGCCTTGCCCCATCGATCTTCTTTATTTTATTTATTAGTTCAGTCTGTACCCCGCCTACTCCGCTGAGGCAGGCTCAGGGTGGCTTATTTTTTGGGAAATGGACGATCAGGTGTTTGCATGGGTTTACAGTTGCCGGAGATTTCATCGGTAAGACCATCCCCTACTAATGGCAGGAGGGGGTTAGATCTGTGCTTAGTTCTCATGGCTCTTTCTTGCATGCCCAGGAAAACACTATTTGCCAATTTGGGGTCAGGAAGCCATTTTTCTCCAGGGCAGTTCAGCCAGGGATCCTGGAGGTTTTTTGCCATCTTCTGGGCATGGAACGGGGATCACTGGGAGGGGGGTGGTGGTGTATGGGGGGGAGGTATTTGTGAGTTTCCTGCATTGTGCAGGGGGGTGGACTAGATTACCTTGGAGATCCAGGAGTACTTGAAGGGCTGTCATAGAGAGGATGGTGTGGAATTGTTTTCTGTGGTCCCAGAAGGTAGGACTGGAATCAGTGAGTTGAAATCAAAAGAGTTTCCAACTCAACATGAGGAAGAACTTCCTGACTGTTAGAGCGATTCCTCAGTGGAACAGGCTCCCTCGGGAGGTGGTGGGCTCTCCTTCCTTGGAGGTTTTTAAACAGAGGCTTGATGGCCATCTGACAGCAATGAAGATCTTGTGAATTTAGGGGGAGGGATTTGTGAGTCTCCTGCATTGTGCAGGGGGTTGGACTAGATGACCCTGGAGGTCCTTTCCAATTCTATGATCATATCGGACAGCAGGGGAAGGAAAGGCAGTTCTGAATGTACAGTTTTTGGCCCTTTGTTACTTGTGGTGTACCTAAATTTTGGGTGTTGAGAGGGGTCTGTCCTGCGATTGGTCACGGTGGTGGAGAGTGCCGTCAACTCTCAGCTGGCCTCTGGCAACCTGGGAGGGTTTTCAAGGCAAGAGACTGACAGAGGAGGTGGTGTAATAGGTATGCAGCAACCTCTAATCTGGATAACCGGGTTTGATTCCCCACTCCTCCTCCACCTGAAGCCTCTTCTGGGTGACCTCGGGCCTGCCACAGTTCTCTCAGGACTCTCTCAGCCCCACCTGCCTTACAAGGTGCCTGTTAGGAAAGGTGACTGTAAGGTGCTTTGAGACACATGAAGCCCGCTGGGTGACCTTGGGCCAGTGCTAGTTCTCTCAGGACTCTCTCAGCCCCACCTGCCTCCAAGCGTGCCTGTTGTCGGAAGAGGAGAGCCAGCATGGTATAGTGGTTCAGAATGGCAGAATCAGAATGGGGGTTTGATTTCCCCCTCCACTTCTCCTCCACCTGAAGGCTGCTGGGTGACCTCGGGCGAGTCACAGCTCCCTGAGGACTCTCTCAGCCCCACCTCCCTCACAAGCAAAGTTCCTTTTAAGCTGCAGAGCCTTGTGAGCAAAAAATTCTACTTTGTGAGCTACTGACATTGAAGTTGTGAGCTACTGGCATTAAAGTTGTGAGCTCCTGCATAAATTAGTGTGCTCTGGGGCCGTCCTTCCTGAGCTCAGACAAGAATGTGTGAGCTGGAGGTTAAGAATCTGTGAGCCTAGCTCACGCTAACTCAGCTTAGAGGGAACACTGCTCATGAGGTGCCCGTTGTGGGGAGAGGAAGGTGATTGGAAGCGGCTTTGAGACCCCTTAGGATAGAGAAGAGCAAGGTATGAAAGCCAACCCTTCTTCTTCTCCGCATAGTGACTCTGGACTTCCTTGGTGGTCTCTCATCCAAATATTAACCGGGACCAACCCTGCTTAGCTTCCAGGTTCTGACAAGATCAGGTGAGCCTTGTCCACCACCCAGGTCAGAGCATCAGCGACAGTTTGTTTTAATGCAAAGGCCGAAATGTGCATCCATTGCAAGCCTGATGGACCTCCAGCACAAAGCAGGAGTGCCAGGCACAGGGATGTTGCTCAACAAGACTGTGCCAGAGGAGGAGGGTATAGAGCAGGGGTGGCCAGACTTGCTTAACATGAGAGCCACGTAGAGTAAATGCCAGATGTTTGAGAGCCACGAGACATGAACATCAGATGCTTGAGAGCCGTAAGATAGGAAGGAAGGCAGACCGGCAAATAGATGGAAGGAGAGGTAGAAAGAAAGCAACTTTAACTTTAAATGTGTTCTCAAAGCTGCTGGCTGACTTGGCTTGGCGAAGTGATTTAAAGAGACAAACGCCTTCTCCAAGCTGACCAACGAGGCAGTGGGGGCTTTGAGAGCCACAATATGTGTGAAAGGGCCACAGTTTGGCCACGCCTGGCATAGAATAATTCCTTGGAAGGGGGCTTGTCTCATTGTACTGACCAGCATCTGCTTTCTCACAAGGTCTCCAAAGAAGAAGGCCTGGCCCTGGCCCACGAGTTCAGCTGCCCCTTCTTCGAAACCTCGGCCGCCTTCCGTTTTTACATCGACGACGTGTTTCACGCGCTCGTCCGGGAAATCAGGCGGAAGGAGAAGGAAGCGGCAATGGCGCTGGGGAAGAAATGCAAGCCACGCAGCACGGTTTGGAAAAGGCTGAAGTCTCCATTCCGGAAGAAGAAGAATTCCGTGACGTGACCGGAAGGCCGCCTCCAACAGCAGCGAAAGAACTGTTGGCCCATCAGCAAACCAAAGTGACGTAGGAGCCTCCCATGTGTTGATGCAAACTATGTTAATTGAAAGAGCTTTGCTTTCTAGAAGTATTTGGGGAAGCTATTCCTTGAGGGGGGGATAACTTGCCATGGGATCAAAGGCTGTCATGCTAGAACAGGCATTTCAGACTTCGTTGATTGCCTCTTCCTGGAGAAGACTTGGCCAAAAAAAAAAAAGTCAAACCAGGTGGTTGTGAATCAGTTTTGCAGAGCCATATAGAAATACATAAGCAATTGGCCCTGACATAAGAGTTGCCAAGTGGAGGATACTTACTCCTGAAAGGCCGTTGCCTGGCTGCGTGAGGCCTCCTCTTGACTCCATTGCAGTGTTTCAGCAGCATTCCCAAGGGTAGAGCTGAGCCATTGTTGTGCCAGGCGGCTAGCTCAGTTGAGCTTTGATTTTTTTCCTTTTCCTAAATAAGGTAACAAACTGTAATAAGGTGAACTTGATGAAGGTTTCTCGTCTACCAGGGGGGAAGCAGATTAAAGGGGTGGGGAGGGGACTTCTGAGAGAAGGAAGCTGTCGAGACATCTTCCTTACTCACTATGTGTGTTTTTTCCCCACTACAAAATTGCTGGACTCGCCTCAGATGTCCTAGCAGGCAAGGCGGGGCAGGAGAAGGATTTTTGTAAACAGCTGTAATTGTGCGAAAATGGCTGCAACAACTGTGCAGTGCCATGTGATGATGACACGGGTTTCTTAGCGTGTTTTATTTTTTGCGGTTGTTGAAGGCATTGTGCTCCCAGGTGGGTTGAGTTTTCCCTGTTCTAATGCTGTTTAGAGCCCTTCCTTCCTTCCTTCCTTCCTTCCTTCCTTCCTTCCTTCCTTCCTTCCTTCCTTCCTTCCTTCCTTCCTTCCTTCCTTCCTTCCTTCCTCGATGCTCTTTGGTAAACTTGACTGATGTTGTCCCATGGGGGGGAGGACACCAGATTGTGAAGGGTTCACCCCAAATAGTTTGCATCGCCGTTCTTTTCTTTGTTTTAACATGCGTGTTTGTGAATGTGTGCATGCACCCAGAAGTCGTGGCAACCTCTGGTGACTGACCCCTAGTGAGGGCATGGAGGCTATTCAGAGAGGTGGCTGAATAAAGCCTGCCCCTGTCTTCCTGACTCCTGGTATTCCAAGGAGGTCTCCCATCCAAGTACTTGCCAGAGTTGGCACTGCTTAGTTTTCGAGATCTGATGGAACTGGGCTTGCCTGGACTATCCGAGTCAGGACAGTGCGCGTCACCTTTCATGCACTACCCTCTCTCCCCCCGCCCCTCAGTTCTGTACTTCATTGGAAACTGGGAGCTGAGGATACTTTCCCCATTGCTGCGTTGTCTGTGTGTGTGAAGGTCTGCGACTGGTGAAATAAAGATTAAGGGATGATAGAAAGGAAGGCATAGTGGAGGTAGTGAAAAGTAGGAGGCGGATGAGAGAGAAAGAGGGACCTGAGGGAAAGGAGAGGGGGCGTTACCTTCAGGAAGTCCCAGGTTCCATTTCGGGCAGATCCCGAGGAGGTCTTGTGCAGCAGGTACCCAGAAGTGTTTCTTCCCATAGCCTTCAGAAACAGCTGCCGATTTGTGGTCTGCTTGAGCAGCACAGTGAGGAGGCGTGGGGCGTGGCCTCAAGTGCTGCGAAGTCACGGGAGGCTTTATTCAGAGAGACTTTGGGAAGAGGTTAGTGCGGTGTAGTTGTTAGAGCAGGAGGTGTCAGACTCATTTGTTATGAGGGCCGGATCTGACATAAATGAGAGCTTGTAAGGCCAGGCCGTGGGTGCCATAAAATATAATGTCAGGTAGCGGAGATATAAACATTATAAAGGACACAAACACAATTAAAGATTAAAAAAAACCCACTTAAAATATGCTTTAAAAGTTAGCACTCTTGCAATATTTTGTTTAACAGTTTGTGAAAACTGACGCCTCTGGCTTTGAATTATTGCATCAAAATATGGAGACAGTTTCTGTGCTGTAAGAATCTTGAGTATGCCGTTCAGGTGTGTGTCTGTAAGTTGCAAACCTACTTTTGATTTATTGACATTCATTACGGAAGTCTCGTGGTCGATGCTTTGAGCCTAAGACCCAGGGGGAACATGAAATGGCTGGACATCGTGAGCTTTCATACATAAGTTCCTTCGTGTTCTGGTCAGCCAGTGGAGAAAATTGAGGCTTTGCTCCTGTGCTATCAAGCCTGGCCAAGCAAGCTGTGGCGCAGAAGGAAACAGGAGAGGGAGAAGGAAGCAGATGACAGTGAGTTGCTTGCGGACCTGCTAGGAGCCTTCAGGGAGCCTGATCCGGCCCTCAAGCTGCATGCTTGACAACCCTGGGTTAGTGTGTCAGGGTGTGTGTTTGTGTGGCCTGGTTTGACTCCTGATTCTGCTGTGAAGTGCTGCTGGGTGACAATAGTCCAGTTGCGTGGTTCTAGCCTACCTCACAGGGTTGTTGTGGGGGGTAAAATGGAGTGGAGAATGATGTGAGCTACTTTGGGTCCCCCACTGGAAGTGGGGTGGGGGAAGGCAAGGTATAAATGAAGTAAATAATACAAGGCGGGATGAAGAGATGCTCTTTAGAGCTCAGCCAAATTTCTGCGAAGTCATTAGTCCCATGAGACTTTCTTACCCTTCCCTCACACCAGAGGAACACACGGCAGGTTATAATTCACCTGGACGACTCCAAGGTGAGAGCTGACATGGCCCAGCGGTTAGAGCATCCGACTAGGATTTGGGACGGCTGGGTGACCCTGGGCCAGTTCCAGCTTCTCAGCTTCACCTGCTTTCAGAGGGTTTTTTTTGGGGGGGGGGGGGGAGATGTGAAAATCCACTTTGGGTCTCCTGTCAAGGGAGGAAAGCGGGATATAAATAATAATTTTTTAAAAAACAGATGCCATCAGAATGTTCTGGGGCAATTGAAGTGTCGCTGGAGTCAGAACCTTTGAAAGCCAAATGCTTTTTAATCAGAGCACCGCTTTGTTTGCACAGAAATCTGTGGCATTGTATAGGTTTCATTTGGCCAGAGTCAGATACGAATCCATGGTTGATTTCATATACAATACCTTAATACGGTGACATTGTAAGGAAGAGAGTGTTTTTCGGGGGAAGAGGGAGTGTTTTATCACCTTTTCCTTTGGTCTGTTCTCTGTCAAGCCGCTGCTGCATTCTCTCCCTTTCAAAGAACAGTATCGTTGGGATTATCACTCGACGCCAGAATACAGGCATTTCTTGGGTTCTTCTAACTTAACGTTTTTATTGCTCTTCAGTTGCCAACTTGTATTCACCGTAGGTTTATTTTTGTTTTAATATATATCTTAGTTGCGTGACTTTTTAAAAAAAAAAGAAAAAGAAAAATCACACATTCCACTTAGCATGGGAAATTTAGAATGCATTTTATCAACCACAGAAATATATGGTATATTAATATTAGTAAATCGATGTAATGATCAAGGCTGGATCATTTTCACAGCTACTAACTTAGGAACACATGGTTTTTTTAACTAAATAGATTATTTTTAGTAGTCAATCAGATGCTGTCAAAATGTACTGGGAGTATTGTATGGGATTTGGAAGGGACAGTGGCTCAGTGGTAGAGCATCTGCTTGGTAAGCAGAAGGTCCCAGGCTCAATCCCCGGCATCGCCAACTAAAAAGGGTCCAGGCAAGTAGGTGTGAAAAACCTCAGCTTGAGACCCTGGAGAGCTGCTGCTAGTCAGGGGAGGGACGGTGGCTCAGTGGCTGAGCATCAGCTTGGTCAGCAGAAGGTCCCAGGTTCAATCCCCGGCATCTCCCGCTAAAAAGGGTCCAGGCAAGTAGGCGTGAAAAAACCTCAGCTTGAGACCCTGGAGAGCCGCTGCCAGTCTGAGTAGACAGTACTGACTTTGATTGACCGAGGGTGTGATTCAGTAGAAGGCAGCTTCATATGTTCATATGATTGTCACAGAGGGTGAATTTGCAATAAACTATATAAGCAATACTGGACAGTGGGAGGGAGCAAAGAAATCCTTCTCGAGCCCATTACTCCTCGATAACAGACCTTGTCTCTCACCATCTGAAGCAGAATTTTCGGAAGAGCCTTTGGGCTAAGGATGAAGCTTCTGTGCCTTAAAGCAATTAGAGGATTCAGCGTTCGGTGGTGCTAAATGTGAGCCTCTCTCCCTTTCACCCGAAGAATAAGCACTTTCCTTTGGACACAATTTGCAGTTGTTTTCACGTACACATTTGTATGCAAAAAGATGAGAACTGTATTTGACATAATAAAAGACTTTGTAATAAGAGCTCCTTCTCTCTGTATGTTTGATTGGGAAGATTTTGGTGCTTGGCAGAAAAAATGACAGCAGGTGAACAAACCCCTGCAGGTATGTTTAAAATACTGACCTGGCTCCGGTGGGGGGGGGGGGGGCACAGCAACAAAATGGCTGCTGCAGAAAGTGGAGCCAGCCGCAAAATGATCGCCACAGCTTAACTTCAGTGCACTTTGGTTGTGGCTGTTGCCAAAAGCAACGTTTTTTTTTTTTTTAAATCTGCGCAGCCAATCAGAAGCCTTGCTAGGCAAAAGCCTTAACTGGCCCCACCTGCTGCCTAAAAAGCTCTTGGCAAGCACCAGAAAAAGTGTTGGTGAGCTCCATGTCGGGGATGCCTGCTGTAGCGCTCTTCCGACTGGAGCAGGGGTGGCTATTTCACACACATTGTGTGGCTCTCGAAGCCCCCACCGAAAAGGCATTTGTCTCTTTAAATCACTTTGCCAAGCCAGCCAGCGGCTTGGAGAATGCATTTAAAGTTAAAGTTGCTTTCTTTCTACCTTTCTCTCCCTCCTCCCCCATCTATTTGCCTTCCTTCTTTCTCTCACACATCTGACATTCATGTCTTGCTGCTCTCAAACATCTGACATTTATTCTCTGTTGCTCTTATATTAAGCAAGTCTGGCCACCCCTGGACTGGAGGCTTCCCTTGGCATAAGGCGCCACCTGCTGGCACAAGGGGCTCTTGCCTCATTGCGGGACTCAATGTCCTTGGAGAAAATACTGCCTTTAGTAAAACTGAATTACAGGATCCAACGTGGAGAGTGAGAGATGTGTTGTTTAAATGTGAAGGTTGGGCTTGTCGTGAAGGAAATCTGCTTGTTTAAAGCCCAAAGAAGCTAGATTTAATTCAGGAGAAACTTAGCGACCGACAAGATTTTGAGCTTTCAGGTTAAGCTTTCGAAGAGCCGATGCTCCTTTCAAACTTCTACCCACCACCATCACAACAAAATTGTGGTTTCTGAGGTACTACTGGACTCAAATTGAGCTGTTCTATTACAGTCCAACACAGCTACCCTCTGAAATCTTAAAATTTAGCTAAGAGTCAAATACATTAAAATACTTGAGAATCTAAACATTTGCGACCCGCAAACATTTTCATTTTTACAGCTGGCCTGTTTTTGTTTTCTTAATGCAAGGGTGGACCATACGTCCCTGCACAAAGCCAGCGAGCTTTCTTCTTTAGTACTGCGTGTGTCTGTGTTCGCTAGAACTGGTTGGGTGCGTTGAAGCCTCTGGAGAATAGCCAAAAGAATAAAATTGCTTTTTTAGCCTCTAAAAGTTCTGCAGTGGCTCTTGGCCCTTCTTTTCAGAGACCCCACCCCATGGAATTCTGTGGAGTATCTCCAGCTGGTTCCAAAAGAGCAGGTCCCTTGCTTCCTTGGGCTGCACTTAGTGTTCCCCAGTCACATGGAAAAGTTTTGTGCAACATACCAGCAGAGCTTTTTTCCCACGGGCTGGGGGAGCGGGAAGTCGGGTGCAGGGTTTAAGGATGATTCTCTTTTTCCAGTTGACATTCTTTAGAGATGTGCTCGCAGAGGAGGAAAAACTCTTAACGGCAGTGGTTCTGAAACTGACATCTGGAGCCTGCAGAAAAGTGCTTTGTTTTGCCTTGAGGCAGATTTTGCAACACGTAAAGAGGGGTTGCCAACCTCCAGGTGGTGCCTGGAGGTCTGGAATCACAACTCGTCTCCATCTGACGGTCATAAGAGCACAAGAGAAGCCATGTTGGATCAGGCTAGTGATCCATCCAGTAAACATTCTGTGTCACACAGTGCCCCCAAAACCCTCAGGTACCATCAGGAGGTCCACTGGTGGGCCCAGGACACTAGAAGCCCTCCCATTGTGCCCTCCCAAGCACCAAGAATACAGAGCATCACTGCCACAGACAGAGTTCCAACAATACGTTGCAGCTAATAGCCACTGATGGACCTCTGCTCCATGTGTTTATCCAATCCCCTCTTGAAGTTGTCTATGCTTGCAGCCGCTGCCACCCCCTGTGGCAGTGACTTCCGTCTTTTAATCACCTTTTGGGTGAAGAAGTACTTCCTTTTTCCCGTTCTAACTCGACTGCTCAGCAGTTTCAGGTCCCCCGAGGGGAAATGGCTTCTTTGGAGGATGAATTCTGCAGCATTCTATTCCGCTGACAATCCCTCCCCTCCTCACCTCCAGGCCCCGCCCCCAAATCTCCAGGAATTTCCCAAGCAGGGGTTGGCAACAGAAATTCTGCCATTCCCGCTAGGATGTCCGTCTCAACCCTATTCAGTTCCCCTCTGGAGGGAAACAGGCAAAGAATGCTTGTGGGTTCCATAATCAGGATGGGGAGGGAGGAAAAAATATCCTTGGTTCCCTTGGGGGGTGGAGCCGGTGCTCCTTGTCACAGAAAGACAACAGAACTGGAAAAAAAATAGAACGATGAGATCATGCCTTTCCAGTGAGGCTGCGCCACCCCCAGAGGGAAAGCTGTGCGCTGCCACAACTGAGCTGTTTGGTCTCAGGGGCCTCAAGGGACAATGGGGCTTTCATACGCACAACTGCGCAAGTTCTGTGAGGGGGGAAGAGCATGAAAGGAGTGGAATCCATCCCTAGCAACTGCGAGCAAGAAACCTATCACCAGTGTGCTGCTATTCCATTGCTGGAAAATCTTTGGTGTTTCTGTTCCAGGCTAGGATGGTGTGTAGTGGTTAAGTGTCTGGATGTTTATCTGGGAGAACCGGGTTTGATTCCCCACTCCTCCACTTATAGCTGCCGCAATGGCCTTGGGTCAGCCGTACCTATCGCAGATGTTGTCCTTGAAAGGGCAGCTTCTGGGAGAGCCTTCTCAGCCCCACCTATCTCACAGGGTGTCTGTTGTGGGGGAAGAAGATAAAGGAGATTCGCCTAGATTCACAGAAACACCAGTTGGCAGAGGACTTTATTACCTTTTAGGGCTATCCAGACCAAATGGCCAAGCCTCACTGGTTTATCATGTGATCAGTCTGCATACTTAATCAACAAACTGCTTGTATTTCAGCCCACAATACCTGATCCCCAGCCTCGTCTGATAAAGTGAGCTTAGAGAGCACACGAAAGCTTACGTTCTGAATAAAACTTGGTTGGTCTTAAAGGTGCAACTTGACTCCTGCTTTGTTCAACTACTTCAGACCAACACGGCTGCCCACTTGGATCTATAAAGGAGGTTGTGAGCCGCTCTGAGACCGATTCCGAGAGAAGGGCGTAGTATAAATCTACCGTTGTCTTCTCCTTTTCCCGCTTCTGGGGGGCTCTTCCCAGGGTGGCTTTAAAAAGTCAGATCGGTGGGATTCTGCTGCTGTGTGTTAAAAGTCCCAGTGTAGGAACGAACTTGTAGTTCTCCTCACCCACCCCCCCAGGATTTCCCAGGAGAAATGGATTCTCCCCCCCCCCCCCCGGATTTCCCAGGAGAAATGGATTTCCAGTGCTTTCACCACCCCTTGCAGTATCAGTCCTGCCTTTCATTGTGGGTCGCTTTCCGTTTGGGGCCCTGAACCTGTGCTATGATGAAACATCTCATAGAAACATGGAGCTCAAAGGGGACTGCAAGTGTCCCCTCGTTCACACAAAGCAGGAAATTCACAGCTACCCCGCCCCCACTCACCCAAGTGACCCCTGCACTGTGCCTAGAGGGAGGCAAAAAAATCCCTGGGCCAAGCTGGCTTGGAGGGAAATTCCTTCATGACCCCAAAGCAGTGATCAGCGGCGATGTTCCCTCTAAGCTGTGGAGTCTTGTGAGCAAAAATTCTACTTTGTGTGCTACTGGCATGAAAGTTGTGAGCGACTGCATAAATTAGTTTGCTCTGGGGCCATTTTTCCTGAGGTAAGGCAAAAATGTGTGAGCTGGAGGCTAAAAAACTGTGAGCTCACGCTAACTCAGCTTAGAGGGAACACTGATCGCCGGTGCCCTGGCATGTAAGAAAGGGCCGTGAGAGCCGTTTCCCCACCTCTGCTACTCTCCGGTCTGTTTCCTCCCACAATGCATCACAAAGCAAGAGTTGCTTTTTAAAAAAAGGAAGCTCAGACAAAGCTCTAATCCAGGGGTGTCCAAACTTGCTTAACGTAAGAGCCACATAGAGTACAAGTCAGATGTTTGAGAGCCGCAAGACATGAATGTCAGATGTTTGAGAGCCAGAAGTCAGGCAGGCAAAATAGGGGAGGGAAGGAGAGGTGGAAAGAAAGCAACTTTAAATGCATTCTCCAAACTGCTGCCTGGCTTGAACATAAGAGAAGTCATGTTGCATTAGGCCAATGGCTCATCCAGTCAAACGCTCTGTGTCACACAGTGGCCAAAAAACCCAGGTGCCATCAGGAGTTCCATCATTGAGGCCAGGACACTAGAAGCCCTCCCACTGTGCCCCCCCAGCACCAAGAATACAGAGCATCACTTGCCTCAGACAGAGTTCCAACGATACGCTGTGGCTAATATGTGGCTCCACAGGTTTGTCCAATCCCCTCTTGAAGCTGGCTATGCTTGTAGCTGCCCCCACCTCCTGTGGTAAGTGAATTTTGGTTTGGAGAAGTGGTTTTGACTTGGAGAAGTGATATGCCTTCTCTAAACTGGCTGACGGGCCGGTGGGGGCTTTGAGAGCCGCACGGTATGTGTGAAAGATCCACACGTGGCTCCCGAGCCACAGTTTGGCCACCCCTGCTCTGATCAAACGTGGGGCGAGGGAAGGTGAGGAAAGTGGTGTTTGGAAATGCACAGGTGCTCACATGTAGCTTCCAACGTGGACATTCAGAGTTACCTTCTACAGAGCTAGACTCCATGCTTCCTTCTACAACAAGGTGCTGCCCCAGAATCCCTTTGCGCAGAGATGCTGCGGAACTGCGTCTGGAACCTTCGGCAGCAAGGTTTTCTGGGGATTTGCTCCCTACAAACGATCCCAGGATTCTCAGCGAAACTTAAAGTGACTCCGTCTTTATTGGAACGCTCGATGTGCGTAGAAACAATTCTGACATTACAAGATAGCGTTACATATCGGTTAGGTTAGCGTTTACAGCGTTTATGCGGTTGTACACAGTTCGCGTTAAACTTTTTTTTTTCTTACACTTTTTTGTTTTGTTTTGCTTTGACACAAAGTTGTAACTTGTCCAAGTATTTTTTTTAATTATTATTATTATTATTATCATTTTTACAACAGACACAAAGTTAAAAAAGAAAACGGGGAGGGGGAGAGAGAATACACACACCCAAATCAACCCAACGGTTGGGAGAATTCACGGTGAGGCAGCTGTTTACAAGAATGGTCAATTTAACACATACTTTAAAAAAAAAAATGGTTCTCTGACCCTCTTGATTTCCCCATTATTCCTGAGGAGAAATGGAGCTCTTCATACCTGCTCGTTAAGCCTATTTTTACCCTGAGCACATTTCCTTGGCAACATCTTTTTATATTTTACCATTACAACCAGAGGAAAAAAGATGATTTTTTTTTAGGCTTAAGCGTTTTACTTGCATTGCGAAGCGGAGGGGGAAAAAAGAGAAATGTAACTTTCCATGCAACTTGGGCCCCTAAGAACGAGAAATGGCTGGGGCTGAGGCGAGAAGGTGAGGGCGAAATGTCACGACAACAGTTTCAAAAGGGGATTGGGCGAATTTGAGGAAAAGGAGGTCCTAAAGTCACAAGATGGAACCTCCGTGCTCAGAGACAATCTACGTCAATACCGGATACTGGAGGGATTGGCCTCTGTGCCCTACCTGGAAGCCTCTGGTGGTTTCTGATTGATCCCTCTGGAAAACGGGAAGCTGAACTAGATGGGCCACTGGTCTCATCCAGAAGGGTTCTTGGTATGTGAGACCAGTGAACAAGAGGTTGGCAAAGGTTAAGTAGGTATTAACATAAGAGCTCTGCTGGATCAGACCAGTGGTCCATCCAGTCCAGCATCCTGTCTCACATAGTTCCTCTGGAGGGCCAACAATAGGGCAGAGAGGTCGAGGCCTTCCCCTCGTAAGAACTTCAGAAGAGTCCTGCTGGATCAGACCAGTGAGGGTCCATCCTATCCAGTATTCAGTCTCACACAGTGGCCTCAACCAGTTCCTCTGGAGGGCCAACAATGGGGCAAAGAGGTCGAGGCCTTCCCCTCGTAAGAACTTCAGAAGAGTCCTGCTAGATCAGACCAGTGGGGGTCCATTTAGTCCAGTCTCACACAGTGGCCTCAACCAAATCTTCTGGAGGGCCAAAAACAAGGCAGAGGCCAAGGCCTTTCCCGGTGTTGTCTCCTACTTAGGGCTTTTTCTGTAGCAGGAACTCCTTTGTATATTAGGCCAGTCCTCCAAGAACTTACAGGGCCTACTGTAAGCTCTTGGAGGACTGGCTACACAACGTGTGTGTGTGTAACCTAATATGCAAAAGAGTTCCTGCTACAAAAAACCCCCCTGCTCCTACCCCTGGGATCTGGAGGTTGACTGCTTGTGAACGTGGGGGTTCCCTTTAGTCCTCATGGCTAGTAGCTACTGATAGTTCTATCCTCCATGAACCTGTCCGATCCCCTTTTCAAGCTGTCTACGCCCATGGCCATCACCACATCTTCTGGCACCAAATTCCACATCTTAATCACTCACTGAGCAAAGCAATATTTGTCTGTTGTGAATTTACTGCCCATCAATTTCAAGGGAGGCCCTTGAGTCCTTGCAGAACTCCACAGCCTTTGGATTGGGAGACCGACAGGGTGCTCATCCACTGACATTTGGGGGCAAGAGAAAACACCGGACTGTGGAGCAAGCCCTGCCTTCCGTCTGGTTCTGTAGGGAAAGGGGACTTCCCCTATTAGTGACTAAAGGTCACGTCACTGAATAGGAGACACCGGCATGGGTACCGTACAGAGGCGGAATTCTAGCAGGATCTCCTTTGCATATTAGGCCACGCACTCCTGATGCAGCCAATCCTCCAAGAGCTTACAAGGCTCTTTTTTGTAAGCTCTTGGAGGATTGGCTACATCAGGAGGATGTGGCCTAATATGCAAAGGAGATCCTGCTAGAATTCCACCGCTTCTACTGTATAAATCATCCTTGGGGCTGAACGGGACAGTCCTAACTGCGAACGAGATGCTGGAATGGGCCCAAAAGGATCTGCAGGGGTGCATCACTCCCAGGGGATCCAAGATCCCGGCAAAGGCCTCCTCGAGCCCCTTCTTCCCCCAAATAAAAGCAGTAGAGTCTTCAGAAGGGAAACGGTGCCCTTTAGTTCCCTTCCTCCCTTGGGCCTCTTTCTTCGGCTTAGGGTTGGAGGACAATGAGTCCCAAGGCCTCTCTTGCTAAAGAGCCAGGATTTTCCCAGGATTTTGAAGCGGCCACTTCATACCAAATCTGGGGAGAACCCTGCTTGAGCCTCTGTAGCCCTTCACAGCAGGAAAGACTTTTTTTTTTTAAAGGAGCCCTTTGCCCATGGGGGAGAGCAGGAAAGGAGCATTAAAACATTTTTGGATGAAGCGCATGGCAGGAGCTGGAGGATCAAGCTCGCTGTTTCTTTGCCTTGTCCTGCTTTATGGTGCAAACTGCTGACCAGTCACAGCCGACTTACGGGGGACCCTGTAGAGCAGGGGTGGCCAAACCTGGTTAACATAAGAGTCACATAGAATAAATGGTAGATGTTTGAGAGCCACAAGACGTGAACATCAGATGATTGAGAGCCGGGAGGGAGGGAATAAATACATAGGGAGGGGGAAAGAAAGCAACTTAAAATGCATTCTCCAAGCCGCCAGTAGGGGCTCCAAGAGCCACACAATATGTGTGAAAGAGCCACATGTGGCTCCTGAGCCACAGTTTGGCCACCCCTGCTGTAGAGTTTTCAAGGCAAGAGATGTTCAGAGGTGACTTGCTGTTGCCTGTCTCTGCATAGCGACCCTGGACTTCCTTGGTGGTCTCTCATCTAATTCACAGCAAGTGCTGGCAAAAAAACAGCTTTGGAAGCAGAAAGGCTTGGACACTCTGTCCCGCCCTAGCCAAGTAACATGGGAAGTTTCTCCAAGTGGTGTTAATAGCATGAAGCAGATCCAGAAAGTGTCTCATTTTTGTGGCTTGTGTGTCCCTATCGCATCAGCTTTCTTCTATTTTCCACACGTTTTCCCCCTATAGTGGTGAATAGGATATTACATCGCTGTATGTCCAGATAAAACCCTGAAAAACCACAAGTTTTTACACTGGACATACAGTGATGTAATATCCTACTTACCACTAGAGGGGGAAAAACGTGTGGAAAATAGAAGAAAACTGAAGCGATAGGGACACATGAGCCACAAATATGAGAATGCGGAATAGCCCTGAAAGGAGACGGGAATCTTTTCTGATTGAGGTGGGGGAATGAGGGTGAATGGCTCTCAAAGAGATTACTAACAAAGAGAGCTCGAGTCTCCTCTCGTGTAATGACTACCACCCTTCTGCAGGATTCCAGGCTTTTCCTGACTACCTGAACTGGGGAGGGAGGGAGGAAGGAAAGGAATTGCAGATTTATACCTTCTCTCTGAATCAGAGACTCAAAGTGGCTTACAATCTCCTTTATCTTCTTCCCCCACAACAGACACCCTGTGAGGTGGGTGGGGCTGAGAGGGCTCTCACAGAAGCTGCCCTTTCAAGGACAACTCTTATGAGAGCTATGGCTAACCCAAGGCCATTACAACAGCTGCAAGTGGAGGAGTGGGGAATCAAACCCAGTTCTCCTAGATAAGAGTCCACGCACTTAACCACTACACCAAACAGTGCATGCACACATGGCTTTCCTTTTTCCTCAGATACTCCTGGTCACATGGGTGTCACAGGTTTTTGACACAGTGCATGAAACTGCATGAGCAAAGGTGCTGTGAGCCGGGATCCACTGACCGAAGCCTGCCAAGATCTGCTGCTAACCGGCTCTTTCCCCTGCTCAAAGGAGTCTATCTCTTGGCACTTTACACCAAGGGAAGGCTCCTCGCAGTGGATAAGAGAGAGCTGCCGCTAGCGGAGCCGTCACATCCCAGCCCCCTCTTTCAAATTTCCTTTGCCAGTCTGCAAAAAAAAAAAAAAATGCCTTTGTGCGCATCCAACCTCAGGGGAAAAAAACGTGTTTGCAATGAATGAAGCTTTTCTCTTGTCACAGGTGGGGAGTCAGGCTCCGTTGGCCTGTTTCTTCTTCTCCCCCCATTTCTTAAAACTGTTCTTTCTCTCCCAGAAGGAAAAGCGTCTGAACACACAGTTGGGCTAAGACTGTCTGTCTGTCTCCGTGCAGCAACCAACTCCTTCTGACCATCTTTAACAAGCAGAGCTCTAAAATTCCACCACCAAGGACTGTAAACATGGAAATCATTTCACTTTTTTTTGTTTTTAAACCTATGATACAGTATTTACAATGTACAGGGCATTGGATAAGAACCAGGCGCATGGATGTGGCTTTGTGAATACTGAAACATGAGGCTGAACTACATGCTTCTCTGCTTGACTTCTCTGCACTGTTTCGTAGCCAGTCTGATACAGACAAGTGTTGACTTTGTGGTCTTGGAAAGGAGATGCGCAATAGGTCTGTGGAGGGGGGGAGATGTGCAAAAGGTCTGTGGAGGGGGGGAGATGTGCAATAGGTCTGTGGAGGGGGGAGATGTGTAATAGATCTGTGGAGGGGGGAGATGCGCAATAGGTCTGTGGAGGGGGGAGATGCGCAATAGGTCTGTGGAGGGGGGAGATGTGCAATAGGTCTGTGGAGGGGGGGAAGATGTGCAATAGGTCTGTGGAGGGGGGAGATGTGCAATAGGTCTGTGGAGGGGGGAGATGCGCAATAGGTCTGTGGAGGGGGAAAATGTGCATTAGGTCTGTGGGGGAGGGGGGAGATGTGCAATAGGTCTGTGGAGGGGGAGATGTGCAATAGGTCTGTGAAGGGGGGGAGATGAGCAATAGGTCTGGAGGGGGGGAGATGTGCAATAGGTCTGTGGAGAGGGGAGATGTGCAATAGGTCTGTGGGGGAGGGAGAAGAAATTAAGAACATAAGAGACGCCATGTTGGATCAGACCAATGGCCCATCCAGTCCAACACTCTGTGTCACACAGTGGCCAAAAAAACCCAGGTGCCATCAGGAGGTCCATCAGTGGGGCCAGGACACCAGAAGCTCTCCCACTGTGCCCCCCACAAGCACCAACAATACAGAGCACCACTTGCCCCAGACAGAGAGTTCCAACAATACAATGTGGCTAATAGTCACTGATGGACCTCTGCTCCAGATGTTTATCCAATCCCCTCTTGAAGCTGTCTATGCTTGTCTATCCCTTGGCATTGCAGACGGGACAATCCTGGCGGTGCCCCATTTTACAGGGAACAATTTTTTCATAGCGATTCAAGTGAATTGTGTTTTTTTTCCTGGCCCCGTTCCCTTTACGCTGGAGCAGATGTCTCAACCGTACTGCGCACATCAATGGAGTCAGTTGACTCAAGTCACGAAAACTGCAAATAATCGTGTGTTTGTGTGTGTGAGTGTGTCAGGGAGTGGGGTTGGGGGGAGATGGAGCTAACAAAAGAGCCAGCGATTCAACACCAGATATATATATATATATATTTTTTTTTAAAAAGAAAGCTAACTCGGGAGAGAGGCTGAATAGGCCGATTGTGGTGAACAGCAACCGAGATAGTTGAGCACAAACACGACTTTCATAGTGACAGAGAAATCGTATTAAAAACTGTACCTCGATATTGGTAAGTTAAGACTAAACTTTTTTTTTTCTGCTTTTTAAAAAACTTTTGTGTTAGGCATGCAATAGTTGTGAGTACGCTGTTGTAATATATATATATATTATATATATATATATCGTATTATTAAAACAAAGGCTTTTTTTTGTTTGCTTTTTTTTTCCCCTTTCCTTTTTAGAATCTCAGCGCCCTGCATAAAAAAAGTTAACGTCACTAGAGAGAACCGACCAGCTGCTGCTGCTTTACGGAATTATTTTTTTTTGGGGGGGGGGTTGTTTTGTGTTGGTTTTTTTTTTTTTAAGTTCTATGACTAAAACGGGAAAAGGAAGAAAACAGAAGAAGGTTCAAAGTCTGTGGGGGTGTTTTGCGAGCGCGAGCGCTCCGCGCTCTCCGCGCACCCTGCTAATATTCGCTCAAGCTGTGCCACTTGGCCACCTGCTTCCGGGGGCTCTCGCATACCTCCCGCCAGTGTTCCACGCCGCCAGCCGTGACGCTGTGCGCCCCCAGGATCAGCCGCCCCACCACCTCGTTTTTCGTGGTGCGGTCGAAGTCGATGACCAGAAACTCGATGCTGATGTCGGGCAAGAGATCCACGGGGATGTCGTAAATGAAGGACTCGTTGAAGACGGGGTTCAACGTGCACTTCTTGACGTGGGTCTTCTTTTTGGCGATGCGCTTTCGGCCATAGTAGACGTTCACTTTGACGTAGGGATCTGCCGGAGAGGAAGACAACACAGAGCCAATAACACAGCCCGGGAACAAGGTTGGGAGAGGTTTCCCAGAAACCCATTTGTGGTGTTTTGCTATGTAAAGATTTTGAAGAAGAAGAGTTGGATTTATACTCTGCCTTTCATTCGGAGTCTCAAAGCGGTTTACAAGCTATATCCCTTCCTCTCCCCACGACAGACAACCTGCGAGGCAGGTGGAGCTGAGAGAGCTCTGAGAGAACCGCTCTGAGAGAACTGCATGTGGGGGAGCAGTGAGGAATCAAACCCAGTTCTCCAGGATTAGAGTCCACCGCTCTTAACCATTACACCTAACTGGCTCTCTAGCAGGCCGATAGGATAAAATCCTAAATAATAAATAATAATAAAAAAAATAATAAAATGCTTTTAAACTGATAGCTAACTTCCTTGGGTTACCTGCAGGGCCTTTTTTTGATAGGGAAAAGTCCAGCAGGAATTCATTTGCATATTAGACCACACCCCCTGATGGCACCATTTTTTTGTGCAGGGCTGTTTTGTAGAAAAAGGCCCAGCAGAAACTCATTTACATATTAGGCCACACCCCATGACACCAAGCCAGCCGGAACTGCATTCCTGTGCCTTCCTGCTCAGAAAAAAACCCTGGTTACCTGGACTAGGATCAGAAGGAGGAATATTATTTAATATATATATAATAATGCAAGAAAAGGCAGCCCACCGACAATGCAATTTCTTGCTTAATACCCTTTCTGCAACCATGATTCATCTGTATGTGCCCCTTAGCTATGGAGCCATTAACAGACCCTGTCTTCTTTTTATGAAACGGTGCAGTGTGGTGTAGTGGTTAGGGTGTCGGGGAATCCAAGTTCAAATCCCCCACGCTACCACAGAAGCTTGCAGGGTGACCTTGGGCCAGTCCCATATTCTTAGCCTTACGGGGTTGTTGTGAGGATAAACCAGAGGGAAGAATGCCACATGCCTTTGAAACAAACAGATCCCCTTTCAAAGCCATCTAAGTCGGTGGTTTACGTCATCTTCACCTTACGACCAGGAATTCTACGAGTGACATGTTTCATGAGAAGAAGTCTCACTGGCTTCTCAGAGCCAGTTTGGTGTAGTAGTTAAGTGCATGGAGTCTTATCTGGGAGAACTGGGTTTGATTCCCCACTCCCCCCCTGCAGCTGCTGGAATGGCCTTGGGTCAGTCATAGCTCTGGCAGAGGTTGTCCTTGAAAGGGCAGCTTCTGGGAGAGCTCTCTCAGCCCCACCCACCTCACAGGGTGTCTGGTGTGGCGGGGGGGGAGGTAAAGAAGACTGTGAGCCACTCTGAGACTCTGATTCAGAGAGAAGAGTGGGGTATAAATCTGCGGTCTTCTTTTGCCTATCAGTTTCATTGGGTGACTCCCTTCCCCACGAGTCCTTGTATTGCAGGAGAATGAGAAAATTCTTTCCACATTGCATGCTATTTTTGTAAACTTCTGTTCCTGATCTAATGCCCCCCCTAGTTTATCATTCCAGCCATAAATAATAATGGAGCCTATATAACTGAGTCCATAAAGATTTGAAACAATAATTTTAAAAGCAGATTAGCCAAACAATTACCCACCCCCTTACCATCCATTTATGGGGTGGGCAGGAATACACTAGAGTTAGCCCCCAGGTCCCAATGGGGGATCCTCCAGTTTTGCAGGTTCCACCCAACCAGCAGCCAGTTGGCTGGCAGGGAAAGCCCCGTCCCAACTGCCACCATGTGCCTTTAAACCTGGGCAGACTTAAAAGAAGCCTGCAAACTGCCTGTGTTTTGGACTGTGTGTGTGCCTTTAAATCTCAACAAGAGGAAAGCTGAATGGGTGGGGCGAGTAGGCAGAGCCATGTGGGTCTTCCTGGTGAGTGTGTAAAGCATGAGAAAGAGAAGCCAGCAGAGTCCCTCTGTTTGTTTAGAGGAAAATTCCACCCCTAGGCTGCTCTGCTTTCGTATTCCTGTTAGTCTGAAGAAGTTGGTTGAAATATAGCAGATGGTTACATTCATAAACTCTTGTGAGTAAATTGCCCCAGCGAGATCACAAAAGTGTGTGCATGCTGTGTTTATTTTGGCTGCTTTGTGAGAGTGTGTGTGCCTCATTTGGAATGCTGTGTGCAATTCTGGTCACCGCACCTCAAAAAGGATATTATAGCACTGGAAAAAGTGCAGAAAAGGGCAACTAGAATGATTACAGGTTTGGAACACTTTCCCTATGAAGAAAGGTTAAAACACTTGGGGCTCTTTAGCTTGGAGAAACGTCGACTGGGGGGTAACATGATAGAGGTTTACAAGATTATGCATGGGATGGAGAAGGTAGAGAAAGAAGTACTTTTCTCCCTTTCTCACAATACAAGAACTCGTGGGCATTCAATGAAATTGCTGAGCAGTCGGGTTAGAACGGATAAAAGGAGGTACTTCTTCACCCAAAGGGTGATTAACGTGTGGAATTCACTGCCACAGGAGGTGGTGGCGGCTACAAGCATAGCCAGCTTCAAGAAGGGGTTAGATAAAAATATGGAGCAGAGGTCCATCAGTGGCTATTAGCCACAGTGTGTATATATATATTTTTGGCCACTGTGTGATACAGAGTGTTGGACTGGATGAGCCATTGGCCTGATCCAACATGGCTTCTCTTATGTTCTTATGTTCAATTTCATTTTGGGGAAGTGCAACTGCTGGGGACAAAGAAATAAAGACTGTATTCAGGGTATGGTTGCCAGTCTCCGGGGGGCGGGGTCTGGAGATCAGCATTTACAATTGCTCTCCAGCTGGCACAGATCAGCTCCCCTGGAGAATATGCTTTGAAGGGTGGAGTCTATGGCACTGTATCATGCTGAAGTCTCTCCCCTTCCCAAACCCCGACCCTCTCCCGGATCCACTCTCAAAGTCTCCAGGTATTTTCCACCATACACCTGGAACCCTAATTCAGGGGAACTTCACAGCTGTGTGTTTTATTTATTTATTTTAGGGAATGGGAACATCTCCTGGCTCGACCCCCGAAGTCCCCAGATATTTTCTGAGTGGGACCTGGCAACCTTACTGTCAGTCCAATGGCAGCTCCTAATTATATCAGCGCCAGCCAGAAGTGCGGTGGAAATTGAGTCTGCTTGTGTGCCCATTAGAAGGATTGCCAGGCCTTTGGGGGATCCTGGAGCAAGGTCTGGATCCAGTTCAAGCGCTAAGTGATTAGCCGGCAGGCTGCTAATTACTAAGCAACCTGCTCCGCTCAGATATACAGAGGCGCGGCCAAATGCCAGCTTCAAAACGGCACAGAAGGTTTGTGTGTTGGGGGTGGGGTGGGGACATAAATGCAAGGTGGAGTAAATAGCTTCTACCTGAGAGGCCGGTGATGTCCATCTTGGGCAGATGTTTGGCTTTGAGCACCACGACGGTCATCCGCTGGGCGACAGGTTGGTAGGACAAGGAAACCTGCAGTTCCCCTCTGCTGACGCATTTCTGAGAAGAGAAGGGAACATAAGAACATAAGAGAAGCCATGTTGGATCAGGCCAATAGCCCATCCAGTCCAACACTCTGTGTCACACAGTGGCAAAATTTTTTATACATACACACACACTGTGGCTAATAGCCACTGATGGACCTCTGCTCCATATTTTTATCTACCCCCTCTTGAAGGTGGCTATGCTTGTGGCCGCCACCACCTCTTGTGGCAGTGAATTCCACATGTTAATCACCCTTTGGGTGAAGAAGGACTTCCTCTTATCCGTTTTAACCTGGCTGCTCAGCAATTTCATCGAATGCCCACGAGTTCTTGTATTGTGAGAAAGGGAGAAAAGTACTTCTTTCTCTACTTTCTCCATCCCATGCATTATCTTGTAAACCTCTATCATGTCACCCCGCAGTCGACGTTTCTCCAAGCTAAAGAGTCCCAAGCGTTTCAACCTTTCTTCATAGGGAAAGTGCTCCAGCCCTTTAATCATTCTAGTTGCCCTTCTCTGGTCTTTCTCCAATGCTATAATATCCTTTTTGAGGTGCGGCGACCAGAACTGCACACACTACTCCAAATGAGACCGCACCATCGATTTATACAGGGGCATTATGATACTGGATGATTTGTTTTCAGTTGTTTTCAAGGGAAACGGGCTGTCAACTTTGGAATCACAGCCGCCATGAGCAGCCCGGCCAACAAAGGCTGCCGGCTTCTAGATGATAAACCTAGAGACAGTAAGAACCCCCCAGTTCAACATCTAAATTAGCAATAACATAGAACCATGTAGCAACATAACATTAACCAGCTATATCTTATTATTTTAAATCTTTCTATAAGAGTCGGTTCCACAACGTGCAAGGCAATAAACAATTATTCAGAAGAACATGAGAAGAGAAGGGTTTGGATTTATATCTCGCCCTTCACTACTCAAAGGAGTGTCAGAGCAGTTTATAATCTCCTTTCCCTTCCCCTCCCCACAACAGACACCTGTGAGATAGGTGGGGCCGAGAGAGCTCTCCCAGAACAGCTCTTGAACAGAACAGCCTTGAGAGAACTTGTGACTGACCCAAGGTCACATCAGCAGGTGCAAGTGGAGGACTGGAGAATCAAACCAGGTTCTCCCAGATAAGAGTCCACACACTGAACCACTACGCCAAACTGGCACTTCAGAACAAAAACAGCTTGTGTCCCCTCTGTATCTAGTCATATAGTCCAATTGCATTGCTTTGACATTTCAGCAAAACTCCTCGAGTTAATCCTTGAAGAAGGTCCACAAGTTGAACACGGTTGGCTGCTGGAAGCTCTCCGATGCACATGTAAAAACGCGGATGTAAGAGGAACCGTTTTCAGTCCTCAGAGCTTCTTTGGTTTAATGGCTTCACGGCCCAAAGTTCTGTAGTATTATTCTTGGGAGCACCAGCCCAAAGTAAAGTTGAGTAACATTCTAAATTTCACAAGGCTGGTCTAGCTGGAGGGGAGAAACCTCCATGGGGTATAATGCCACAGGGTCCCCCTTCCAAAGCAGCCATGTCCTCCAAGGGAGCTCAGCTCTGTCACCTGGAGATCAGCTGTAACAGCGGGAGATCTCTAGCTACCACCTGGTGGGGCCTGGAGATCTCCCTCTTTTACAGCTGGTCTCCAGCTGGCAGAGATCAGCTCCCCTGGAGAAAATGGCTGCTTGGAAGGGTGGACTCTAGGGCGTTGGATCACACTGAGGCCCCTCCCCTTCCCAAGCCCTGCCCTCTTCTAGATCCACCCTCAAAGCCTCCAGGTATTTTCCAACACAAACCTAGCAACTCTAAACCCTAAGCGTTATACACTCCTGCAGCCCCTTCTCTCCCCAAGCCCCACCTTTCCCAGGCTCCACCCCTAAAGCCTCCAAGAATTTCCTAGCCTAGAGCGGGCAACCCTACCGAAGAATCTCCTGGTCAGCCATTTTGTTGCCTTTTGAACCAGTTTTCGAACAGAGATTTTTATTTATTTATTTATTTAGTAGGCTTATATGTCGCCTTTTCCCGGAAACGGGCTCAAGGCGGATTACAACATATGAAAATAACAAAAAAAACCCCTACATATCAAAGTTAAAACACCAAATTAAAATTAACAGTAAAAACAATAAATGAAACGCACCACCGGCGGACAGGGCACAGCATATCAATAACCAGTTGTAGGCCTTCCTTAAACGATGGTAATAACAATAGGATAACACTAATAAAGCATGATGTCTCCACAAGGGAGGCCCAATGATGGAATAACAGGACGCCCGCTGCCTCAACCATAGGCCCGGTGGAACAGCTCCATCGTGCAGGCCCTACGAAACGGCAGTAATTCAGGTAAGGCCCGGATTTCCACAGGGAGCTGATTCCACCAGGCAGGGACCAAGCTGTCCAAGATAACTTCTTACAACGGGACGCAGTGCCGGCGCATGGGAATCGGCCAAGTAGGCGGCGGCTTAGGAAGCCACCTGGCTTGGGGTGCCACAAGGCGTCCCCTCTCCTCACGTGCAGTGTGTGCACTCCTTGGAGCCTGCTTTCTCCAATAGAAAGCGGGCTCCATGGAGCACAGATGGTGCCCGGCCACTTTCACATTCCCTGGATCTGTTACAGACAGGGTTGCCAATCCCCAGGTGGGGGCAGGGGATCCCCGGTTTGGAGACCCTCCCCCCGCTTCAGGGTCATCAGAAAGCGGGTGGAGGGGAGGGGAATGTCTGCTGGGAACGCTATTATTCCCTATAGAGACTTATTCCCATAGGAAATAATGGATGATTCATGGGTATCTGGGGCTCTGGGGGGGGGGCTCCAGTGAGGTAGAGGCACTGGATTTTCAGTATAGCATCCAGCACCTCTCCCCAAAATAACTCCCAAGTTTCAAAAGGATTGGACCAGGGGGTCCAATTCTATGAGCCCCAAAAGAAGGTGCCCCTATCTTTCATTATTTCCTTTGGAAGGAAGTCATTTAAAAAGGTGTGCCGTCCCTTTAAATGTGATGGCCAGAACTCCCTTAGGAGTCAATTGTGCTGGTCACACCCTTGCTTCTGGCTCCACCCCTACTGTCTCCTGGCTCCACCCCCAAAGTCCCCAGATATTTCTTGAATTGGACTTGGCAACCCTAGTTACAGACCCGGGGAACACGAAATCCAGCAGTGCCTGCATAGAGCACTCCTGAGAACCTAGCAGGCTCTGAGGACAGCACTGCACGGGCGCTAGCCAACCACTTCCGTGTTCTGCGGGTCTGTAACAAACCCCTGGAATGTGAAAGCGGCCACCCCTCAACCCCATGTAACCCTGACTCCACTAGAGGGAGCTACAGAGTACAGGGAAAAAAAGCGCAATTTCCCTTCTAGACTAGAAGGCCTGAAGTACAGGGAGGAGCACTCCCACCACATTTTGTTCTAGGTATGAAAATTTTCTAGAATGTTTGCGGAAAGGGGGGGGGGAGTTGTGTTTATATTAACTGATTATTAGTCTGTATTTTCATTGTCGTTGAGCTTATATAAAATGTTACAGAAATTTCCCCTTTTAGACTAGAAGGCCTGAAGAAGAAGAAGAAGATAGAAGAAGATATTGGATTTACATCCCGCCCTCCACTTCGAAGAGTCTCAGAGCGGCTCACAATCTCCTTTACCTTCCTCCCCCACAACAGTCACCCTGTGAGGTGGGTGGGGCTGAGAGGGCTCTCACAGCAGCTGCCCTTTCAAGGACAGAGTCTCAGAGCTGCCTACAATCTCCTTTACCTTCCTCCCCCACAACAGACACCCTGTGAGGTGGGTGGGGCTGAGAGGGCACTCCTAGCAGCTGCCCTTCCAAGGACAGAGTCTCAGAGCGGCCTACAACCTCCTTTCCCTTAAGAGTCTGCACACTTCATCACTACACCAAACTGGCTCTCCCACCACAGTAGCACTCCTTGCTGTGAATATTTATATTTTGTTCTAAAGCCGGACTGAGACCCCGAGTCTCTCGAAAAATCAACAGGCCTGAATTGTTATGATTGTTGTATAGAAATAATTGCTGTTTCAGTAGAATGTTTTGCTGAACTGGGTTTGTTGGAAGGTCAACACGTGAGAATTTGGGCCTTCGTTCTTTCAATCAGAAGGGACCCGATTCTTCCCCCGTTGCAGGAACGGGGAAACGACAGAGCTGGGGGAACGTGACCATTTTTCAAAAGTCCACCATCTGGAGAGAAGCAGAAGTATGCCCATTTGACTGTTTACATACTAAATGCTTTCCCAGTGGCCTTAAATGCCTCTCCGCATTACCCATCTTAGTCCACAGTAAAAGAAAAAGTCGGGGGGTGGGGAGGGGGAAGAGAGAGAAAGAGAGAAACTGGCTCTGTTTAAAGGAAGTTAATATGGTGGAAATAAAACTAAGCCTTGCCAAATGTTACAAAGCTACTGCTAAGCCAATGAATGGCCGGCTGGGTTGCCATGGTTAGCTAGGGTGCCCGTGTCCTAGATTCAGTGCCCGGTGCTTAGTTAGCCGTAGCAGAAGGCACCGCTTGCCCTGCCGTTCTGTCAAATCACCAAGGGTCAAACGCATTTGTAGATTTATAATGATTAGGCTGGTTTTTGTGATTCTTACGTACAATTATGCTAAAATGCTCATAAAATGGACTAAGACTGAAAAATTAACAATTCGTTTGGAGTTACATTTTATCAGAACCAAGTTTGAGTCCAGTGGCACCTTGGAGACCAACAGAATTCTATTCAAGGTGCAAGCTTTTGTGTGTGCCACGAAAGCTCACATCTTGAATAAAACTGTTGGTCCTCAAGGTGCCACTGGAAACAAACTTGGTTCTGTTGCTTTGGGCCAACACGGCTAGCTGCCTGAATCTAATTAAGTTTTATGTTATTGGAGTTTTTAAAATCACATCAAATCGAATCTGGAAAAAAGTGGGAGGACAGCAGGGAAACCACTGGAGTGCAATGGGGGGGGAGGAGAAGGAGGAAGAAGAGGAAGAAGATGAAAAAGAAGAGGTGGTGGAAGTGGAGGAAATTGGATTTATTCTCTGCCTTTCACTACCTGAAGGAGTCTCAGAACAGCTTACAGTCTCCTTTCCTCCCCCCCCCCCCCACAACAGACACTCTGTGAGGTAGCGTAGCAGGTAAATAACGAAGCCCCACACATTGCTTGGTTTGAAGCGAGGTATTTTACTTTGACATCAAAGTAGAACTTGTCAGCATAAGCTCAAAATGACTAAGTTAAAATCATCAGCCTTCTGACCATTTTTATTCATCCCCAAAACAAGCAGACTAGTCCCCTCTTATCTAATTCAAATGCTCCACCTCCTGCTTTCCTTCCAGTAATTTCGTGCGGTTTTCCCCTGCTCTGTCCCTCTGTGTTATCAGCAAGAAGCTCCTTCTCTGCGGGGCCCCTGTTATCTTGGATTCACACCCTTAGCCTGTCTGGTTTTAACAGTTTAGCAGAAGCTCCACTGAGGGGCCTCTTAACAGTCACTCTAAATGTTGCATCAGACATTCTCTTTTGAAGGCACAACCTTATTTTCAATTATTATTATTATGGAGGTATTCATTAATTATTCAGTGGTCCCTCTTCATTCCCCCCTTTTAGTATCTGAAAGTTTTTTTATTATTATTTTTTATCTGAAGGAGACTGACCATCCTAATTATTAAACAAATCAATTCTGTATGCCCACTCAAGAAGGGCAGCTAGGTGACAATTTGGTTTTTGACATTCCCAAGAAAGACTGAAATGACATTACAGTGGGGTAATGAAATCGTATATTAACAGAGATGGGGTATAGATGGGTCACTGGAGGAGAGACAGTGATGGGATTATCCATTCACACTGGCACATCCCAGTAGTTTCCATCTTGAGAAGGTGTGTTTGTGGGGAAGAAGGTTACTCAGAGGCATGCCTTGGCTATGCAGCCCAGCCTTCCAATATGGAGTTTTCTGGTCTCCATTATGTGGCCTTTCTGGGCACACAGACTAGCTTGAGAGGGCCCCCTGTTGTCTTTTAAGGCTACCCTCTTTATTTGGCAGCACTCTGGTATCAATTCCTCCTCTTTGGCACTGTCCAGTCCTTGCAGGGTGTGTGCCACATTTCATGGTGCATTGCTGATCAGACTTCAAACAACCAGGGTTGAGACACAGTTGGGACAAAGGGAAAGGGTTTTAGGAATGTCAACTACCAAAAATAGGCTATGCCTGAGTTAAAAAATATACAATAATCCATTCATGGCATATGCATTGAAGAATTACACATGTCCAGTCTAAATTTGTGAACATAGATCTTTATCAATAAAACATTATTAGTTATGATGCAAGAACACAACTCATCTCACTTCTAAAGCACAGGAGACATATGCAAATGACATGCTATAAACTGAATCAACTCATGTGCCTTTAAGGCAGACACCTTGTTGTAGCCTAGGTGATTAAGATACACACAATTCAGACATACTTGGAAACATTGCCAGTTGTGGGCAGTCCACATTGGCCACATTATTACAATACAAAAACCATTTCTTGAGTTCATGGAGAGTTTGCGTGCTCTATGCATGACCATCTTTTCGCAGGGAAATCTGTTTCTATTGCAGCCAAAAGGAATTCCTTTTCCCGGAAGCACAACTTGGAAGTGGCAGTGGGCTGCTGCTGTGATCAGCTGGGGCAACCAGCCTTTTGCTAGGCAGAGGAATTTCCCTGGAAATAAGTTTTCTCCACAACTCAATTTGGATGGGGTTCTCGGGGGAGGCCTTCCTTCCAACATCAATGAGGCAAGACCAAGCAAATTTCAGGACCTCTAGGTAGATATGGAGGAGCCTGGAAAACATACTTGAAGAAACAAGCAAATAAAACAGCAATAATAGGTGGGTTTTTTCCCTTTTAAAGCTTTCCTTGGCTGTCCACAAATTGCCATAACTTGAGTCCAACCCTGTTGAGATAGGTTTGCATACATTAGCTAAATTACCATACTTGTTTTGGACAGGAGACTTCCTCCCTCTCACATGGTGTTTCCGTTTGACAAGGTCTCTACCCTTCCCATGTTAAAGGACAGATTTCATACCACATACATTATGCAGAACACAAATCCACAATATAAACCCATGCATCACTTCTCATGATTCAGACTAGTGCATATCCATATAGAAAATGAGCACCTAGTGGTTCGTGAGAGGCTTTTTGTTTTGTTGCAACAGATATGAATCTTAAAAAGGAAACATGAAATTGTGTGCAAAATTTGGAGCTCCAAAAAGAGATTACCAGAGTTGAAGTTACCCCCTGGATAATTAAAATGGTCACAAAAAGGGAAGAAAAACTTCAAAAACAAACACAAAACAAAACAGGCCTCAATACAACAATGCCAGCTTTAACATACATGTATGCGAAGGATCAGACCCAAAAAGATTAGAGAACTGGATTAGAGAATTTAAACCACTGGACATCAGTGGGGTGTTCAAGTTCACTGAACTCCATCTTCCTCCGTGGCAGCTCATCCAAAATTTGTTCTGTGGGCCTCACGTAGGTGTGAGAGTAGGTTTCATCAAACTTTAACAACAAAAATCCTAAAAGCAAATAATAGTTAATCCTTAAACAAACAATTCTTAGCAGACATACCAGCAATTCTTGAAATTACTATATAATAATGAGCATGCACTAAACTTGAATTGCAGATCTTGATTTTCTTCATATATGACAAAACAATCCGGGAAGGCAAATCCTAGTTAATACACCTTGACAAAGAAGGTTGAAATAACAGAGAGGCAGGAACTTAAAACAAATAAATGGAAATGTGTTATCCAGTAGCAAGCCTGGCCAGGACTGGAGGAGACTGGATTGAAACACAAAATCAAACAGAATTGGAGCCCTACCATGATAAGAACATGAAACATAGAAGGAATTTTCTGAACAAAACACTCAGAAAAAGTCATGCTCTAACAAGATACTATAGATGGAGGCATAAAATATGATAGATAAGCATTTAAATGCCTCTTTCCACAAGTAAGAAGAAGAAGAAGATATTGGATTTATATCCCGCCCTCCACTCCGAAGAGTCTCAGAGCGGCTCACAATCTCCTTTCCCTTCCTCCCCCACAACAGACACCCTGTGAGGTGGGTGGGGCTGGGGAGGGCTCTCCCAGCAGCTGCCCTTTCAAGGACAACCTCTGCCAGAGCTATGGCTGACCCAAGGCCATGCTAGCAGGTGCAAGTGGAGGAGTGGGGAATCAAACCCCGTTCTCCCAGATAAGAGTCTGCACACTTAACCACGACACCAAACTGGCTCTCCAAGGTTCACCATACAGGAAGACTGATATGCAAAGTTCATAGGTGGAACATAACTATAAATGACATCAAGAGAACAATTGAAGACATACATTTTAAGGAATGCAGAACATTATTAAAGTCCAGATTTCCAATGAAGACCAAGATTTTTCAGGAATCCTGCCTACTAAATTACTAAGAAATCTAGAAAGGGTATTTCCATAGGAAACATGACACTGAGAATAACTGGATGGCTGGTACAGCAAAGTATTAGTTTCTCAAGACCTAAGAAAGAAGATGCACAGTGAGAGAGCAGTTCCACCCAAGGAAGGGTATAGATGTTCCTCTATAACACGTTATAACTTCAAATGGAAAGAGGTCTTGTAGAAACCAAAATTTATGAGGCAGAACTTCAAAACACTGCTCTAAACAAAAACTCAGTACCCAAAACCAAAGGAACCCCCATATTCAAATGAATGAAAAGTTGGGAAGCAGCCCAAAGTAAGACAGCAAAACTGCCAGATGCAACACCTGAAAACCACGTGCTTCTGGCATGAGATGTTCTTAACAAAAATCCCAAGAGAATAAAATTTCCAAAAGGTTGGATACTGTATTGCTTTAGCAGAATAGATACTCCATATAAACCCAAGATTACAAACATAAACTTCCAACCCATTGTCCCAGATCAAAAAACTTAACAAGAGATCTGTTAGGTGCACCATTTCTTTAAAGCAAAGGAGATCACAAGCTAAATATCTTATAAATATTCCCCTTAAAATTAAAGCTACACAATCTAAGTACAAGGGAAACTAATAACGGCCGCTAGAAAAACATTCTCAGACACAAAAGGTAAAGCAAAAAAAAGAAAAAGAAATAAATAAATTATCAGAGGAATCGCTTCTAATCTAGAAGAACTCTTGCCTCAAGGCAGTTTACAGGCAGGTTCTTTTCTCTGGCAGAGAAAGATTAGCTGTCAGTGGAACTTTGGGATGCCAGCTCCAGGCTGGAGATTTCTGAATATCTGAATTAAATTTTAAGATTACAAGGCATGCAGGCCGCCCTCCTGGACACTTTCTCTCCGAGAGGCACTAGCCTTAATGTTCTGGGCATTACATTATATTTTTGGGAGTGATCTCCAGGTTCCACCTGGAGACTGGCACCCTTGCAAAACAGTAGTGTTTTGCAAACTGTGTTTTGCAAGCTTCCAAACTGACTTGCTTGTTTTAAAATATACACATCTTCCTTCCAGGCATCTAAAACTACTCATTTTATTTGTGGAGACATTCTTGCAGAATTTCAGAAGTTTGAATTTGTATCCTTAGACCCAAAACCAGGAGAATATGAGAAGTCAGAAAAATATATCAGTTGTGCCTCCCCCTTTTGATACCATGGGGCATATATATAAACACAAGATGGGGAAGGTGATGAGATATCTGCCTGGGTGGGGGTTCAGGTTTTACACTTACACTTATTTCTACAATTAAGACTTAATTTGGCTAAGTGTCTTCTCTTTCCTAAAACAGCCAAAGATTGTCTGCAAAAGTTTTCCTAGCCAAAATCCAGTGAAAGTTACTAGGACATAAATTCCTTGTAAAAGAGAAAACTTTGACTCTTCGCAAAGATGCTGGCAAATTTACTTCTCTTTTCTGGTTCTGTTAAAGATTTCAGATTCATTAAAGAGAAGAGGATTAGCATTCCTTCCTGGTGGGGGAAGGGGCAGAGAGGGAAAAGTCCCCTGTGCAAGCACCAGTCGTTTCCGACTCTGGGGTGACATTGCTTTCACAACTTCACATTTTCATGGCAGACTTTTTACAGGGTAGTTTGCCACTGTCTTCCCCAGTCTTTTACACTTTCCCCAGCAAGCTGGGTAGTCATTTTACCAACCTCAGAAGGATGAAACCTGGAGCTGACTTAGGGTTGCCAATCCCCAGGTAGGGGCAGGGGATCTCCCGGTTTGTAGGCCCTCCCCCCGCTTCAGGGTCGTCAGAAAGCGGGGGAAGGGGAGGGAAATGTCTGCTGGGAACTCTAATTATTCCCTAGGGAGATTTATTCCCATAGAAAATCATGGAGAATTTATCTGTGGGTATCTGGGGCTCTGTGGGTGCTGTTTTTTGGGGTAGAGGCACCATATTTTCCGTATAGCATCTAGTGCCTCTCCCCAAAATACCCCCCAAGTTTCAAAAATATTGGACCAGGGGGTCCAATTCTATGAGCCCCAAAAGAAGGTGCCCCTATCCTTCATTATTTCCTATGGAAGGAAGGAATTGAAAAGGTCCCTTTAAATGTGATGGCCAGAACTCCCTTTGGAGTTCAATTATGTTTGTCACAGCCTTGATCTTGGCTCCACCCCTAATGTCTCCTGGCTCCACCCCCAAAGTCTCCTGGCTCCACCTCCAAAGTCCCCAGATATTTCTTGAATTGGACTTGGCAACCCTAAGCAGACTACCTGAAAACCCTGCTTCCACTGGAGATCGAACTCAGGTCGTGAGCAGAGCTTAGGACTGCAGTACTGCAGCTCTAACACTCTGTGCTACGGTGTTCTTGTGTGGGGAGGACAGGAAGACTTCCCTATGCCAGGCTCCAACTTGGGGCTGATTTAGGCACTCTGTACATACTCAGAGGCCTTTCCTTGAGCCTGAAATTTATAGAACTAAAGCAGTATATATTTAACAAAACTAGTTTAATCCCTCTTTCTCAGAGGTATTTGGTTCTGGCATTTTAAAGGTGAAAATAAAGGTACAACTCTCTAAATCTCTTTCTCAATCATGGCAATAAATTGTATTTATTTAATTTGCATCCTGGCTGCATTTTAAAGGAGCTGAACCGAAGTTCTTTTAGGCTAACTGTAATGCAGTAGCCATGCACCACTGAATTTTAATACTGAAATAGCTGAATAGCCTTAACTGGATACACCACGAGGGTCTGGGAGGCATAAAAATAACATAAGCACATTTCTTTGCCTAGCCTAACCTAGACTAGAGTTTATTCTGCTAAACAGCCTCCTGACATAATTCCATTCGGGGAAACCCTTGGATTCCATGTGGACATTTGAACTCTGTATGATAATATCTAGCTCTCTGAATTTATACCCAGTTAACTAATTTTATTGAACACTCACTAAAACCAATGCTTTCATGCCTATTAGGTAAAATAAACTTTCTTTAAGTTTATTTGTGTGGTTAGTTGCTTTCAAGCCACCACAATCTGAGCCAGACCTATCCACTAGCCTTTGGAAATACCTACTATCAATTTGTAAAAACTGACTTGGGGAACCCCTTGCCGCAGTGGTGTGGCTTGGTTTTCTCTAGAGTTTTCCTAATAGGCAGAGGCTTGACTAGGGTCTCTGTGCTAAAGAATTTATCCAGTCTGGTTAGGGTTGCCAAGTCCAATTAAAGAAAAATCTGGGGACTTTGGGGGTGGAGCCAGGAGACATTGGGGGTGGAGCCAAGAACAAGGATGTGACAAGCATAATTGAACTCCAAGGGAGTTCTTGCCATCACATTTAAAGAGACAGCACACCTTTTAAAATGCCTTTCTTCCATAGGAAATAATTAAGGATAGGGGCACCATATTTTGGGGCTCATCCAATCGTTTTGAAACTTGGGGGGTATTTTGGGGAGAGGCACTAGATGCTATACTAAAAATTTGGTGCCTCTACCTCAAAAAATAGCCCCCCAGTGCCCCCAATACCCACAGATCAATTTCCTATTATTCCCTATGGGAATCGTTCTCCACAGGGAATAATAGAGTGCCTCGTAGACATTTCCCTCCCCCCCCCACGCTTTCTAAAGGGGGGGAGGGCCTCCAAACTAGGGAATCCCCTGCCCCCTCCCTCTCTCACACACACACACTTACCAGATCTTCCTCCGGACAACTCTACTTCCTGTGAAAACGAAAGCAAAGAAAGGGAGGGGCCGTTCTCAAAAGCCCTTCCTGCTTCCGGCTTCCTGCCCAGCCTTAAAGGGGCAGACATTTTGCAAACGGCTCAGGAGCTCTACATGAAGCCTAAAGGTATGTTCTCCCCCCCCTCCACCCCCCACCCCCGCTTCCAGAGTTTTGAAAAGCGGGAGGTGAGGCTGTGAAACCAGAAGTCTCCCGCCAGAGCGGGAGATTTGGGAAGCCTAAGTCTGGTGGCAACCTACCTTCCTGGTGTTTCTGGGGGAAATACCAGGCTTTGGACCTGTGTTGGACTATCCGTTGGCAAGTCTGCTGACCCACCTTGTCAGACAGGTGGCAGACTTCGTCACACTAACAGAGACCTGATCTTTTGGGCAAGGCCACATTCTCTACAGTTAGTTTTGTTTCCTGAATGGGGTTGCCATATCCAGACAGGACAGATTGCTTGAGATCTAAAATGGAAGTCTAAGATGAGATCCCAAGGGAACCAGGCTCTGAGCTCACACCAAACTTCCATTACCCTGCAGAGAAAACTAAGTCTGCAGCCTGGTGCTGTGATTCCAGCAGATCTCCAGGCCTCCCCCTGAGAACTGATCTCATCTAATTTTAATCCAAATCACTGCTCTTCTGTTCTTTTTTTTTATTAAGGGGAGAGAGGTCCTTGCTACCTTACAAAGCCAGGTCTCTCCATTCTAAAAGACATTCAAATCCAAAAGTTAGATTTTTCTTGAAGGGGAGGTTTAGGGACAAAGGAGCCTTGCCTGCCCATGTGGAACTACCATTCTCTGACATTTCCCAGAATTCTGGCTTTTAAGTTCCCCATGGCACCAAACATTTAGACAAGACACTTCTAGGGAAAACAGAAGAAGAAGAAGAAAAAGACATTTCAATTATTATTATTATTGAGGTATTCATTAATTATTCAGGGGTCCCTCTTAGGTAGGTGGGGCTGAGAGAGCGCTGAGAGAACTGCTCTTGAGAGGACAGCTCTGTGAGAGTTATGACCGACACAAAGTCACTCCAGCTGCTGCATGTGCAGAAGTGGGGTATCAAACTCAGTTCTCCCAGATTCGAGTTTGCGTACTTACCCACTACACCAAACTGGCTCACTTAACCACTACACCAAACTTGTTACCAGGGATGTCACCTGGATTCTCTGTTAAAACTGCTGATGGTGATTTCCAGGGGTGGAATTCTAGCAGGAGCTCCTTTGCCACACACCCCTGATGCAGCCAATCCTGCATGAGCTTACAAAAAAGAGCCTTGTAAGCTCTTGGAGGATTGGCTGCATCAGGGGGGGTGGCCTAATATGCAAAGGCGCTCCTGCTAGAATTCCATCCCTGGTGATTTCAGACTATAATAGCGGATACAGAAGCAACCTCTGCTATCTGAGGACTGCACCTTGCAGCCTTATCCTTTTGCTAGATGGCTTATTCTCCGGATCATTTCCCTTCTAGCCTTCCACGACCCTCCACAGCTTCTCAGCTCAGTGGAACCAGAGACTCCCTTTCCAGCACAAGCAAAGTATCACTCAGGGAAGCCCAGCTGCTCAGACAGGACTCATTTAATCGCACAAGCCCGACGGCTAGACAAGGCAGTAACTTTACGAGGCCAGAGATGCTGCCGGTTTTCATTTTTAATACGCGGTGCTGGGCATCGCCCCACCGAAACAGTGGTTTGATTTTAGAGACGTTTTCTTCTCCGCTGAATCAAAAAAACGTCTAAGGCAGCTTCAAGAAGTGAAACAGACTGAACATAAAATGGGGGAAAAAATCATTTAAAACTCTTATAGAGGCAACCTTCTCCGCCGCTAACCCGATCTCTGCCAAAGTATCCTGAATAATTAAAGCCATTGTAAACATTAGATTGAATTATGCAAAATGAGAACATCGGAGAAGCCATGTTGGATCAGGCCAATGGCCCGTCCAGTCCAACACTCTGCGACACACAGTGGCCAGAAAAAGAAAGAAAACAGGTGCCATCAGGAGGTCCATCAGTGGGGCCAGGACACTAGAAGCCCTTGCACTGTTGTCCCCCCCCCCCAAGTACCAAGAATACAGAGCATCACTGCCCCAGATAGAGAGTTCTATCAATACCCTGTGGTTAAGAGCCACTGATGGACCTCTGCTCCGGATTTTTATCCAATCCCCTCTTGAAGCCGTCTATGTCTGTAGCTGCCACCACCTCCTGTGGCAGTGAATTCCATGTGTTAATCACCCTTTGAGTGAAGAAGGACTTCCTTTTATCCGTTCTAACCCAACCGCTCAGCAATTTCATAGAGTGCCCACGAGTTTTTTGTACTGTGGGAAAGGGAGAAAAGTCCTTCTTTCTCTACCTTCCCTATCCGATGCATAATCTTGTAAACCTCTATCAACTTTCAATGCGCTTTCCTACTGGGTTTTGCGAGATCAACCAGTAAAATCCAGTTGGAAAGTGCATCAGAAGTGAATTGAAAGTGCATTATTTTAGTATGCGTGATCGCAGCCTGTGTGTACAATTGCAAAAATGGTTAGCAAAGCAAATGAAAAAAAAAATGGGGGGGGGGGGAAGAGAGCTAGATTTGAGTCCAGTAGCACTTTAAAGACCTCCCTTTGTCAGATACAAGTAGGAATGGAGATATCTGCATCTTTATTATCATTGGGAGGGGGAGAGATGAAGTCTACCTCAGCCCCACCACTAGAGGGAACCTCTACTTTAGGGGTGTTGAACATGCAGTTTGGGGGCTGAATCAGGCCCCTAGAGGGCTCCTATCAGGTCTCCGAACAACTGGCTGTCATCTGCTTTCTTCTCCCAATATCTTGCTTCCTTCTATATAACAGCTTGCTTTGCCAGGCTCTCTCAATCGCATAGCAGAACTACTGAGCCAAGATTATCTTCCTTCTATTGGCTGAGGCTCCCCCCCCAGTCCCCTGGGGAAGGAAGGAAAGAGCCAGAGCTTCCTTTGCCCAGTTCCCTGGATCCCATGGGAGAAATACAAAGAAAGCATCTTTAAGACCAATGAGTGCTAACATTTTAAGCATGTTTTAAGTTTTTAAAAAATATATATTTGTATTTGTCTGTGTTCTTTATGAAATTTATATCTCTGCTACCTAATCTTAAATAGGTACACACATGGCCCAGCCTGACATGGCTCAGCCCAACTTGACATGGCCCGGCCCAAAAAGGTCTCATTTATGTTAGATCTGGCCCTCATAATAAATAAGTTCGACACCCCTGCTCTACTTCTTTACAGAGCCTCACACAGGGCTCTTTTTTTGTAGCAGGAACTCCTTTGCATATTAGGGCATACCCCCCAAATGTAGCCAATCCTCCAAGAGCTTACAGGGCTCTTCGTACAAGGCCTGTAAGCTCCAGGAGGATCGGCTACACCAGAGGGGTGTGGTCTAATATGCAAAGGAGTTCCTGCTACAAAAAAGGCCCTGCAGAGAGGTGCTGAGCTCCCCCTCCCTAGCAGTCTCCAAGTAGGGTCCTGCAGAGGACAGGGACCTCAGTAGGCATGATGCCATAGAGTCCACCCTCCAAAGCAGCCATTTTATCCAGGGGATGTGCTATAATTCCAGGGAAGCTGGCATCCCTAACTTGATGGCCTGGATGGTCCCTTCGAACTCTATGATTTTAAAACCAGGAATCTCTAAAGGCCTTAGATTATCTGGGAGGAGTGTTCCCTCTAAACTGAGTTAGCGCAAAGATTTTTAGCCTCCAGCTCACACATTTTTGTCTTCGCTCAGGAAGGAGGACCCCAGAGCGCACTAATGTATGCAGTAGCTCACTTTAATGCCGGTAGCTTGCAACTTTAATGCGAGTAGCTCACAAAGTAGAATTTTTGCTCACAAGACTCTGTAGTTAGAGGGAACACAAGACTCTGCAGCTTAGAGGGAGAGCTGGTTTGGTGTAGCGGTTAAGTGTGTGGATTCTTATCTGGGAGAACCAGGTTCGATTCCCCGCTCCTCCACTTGCAGCTGCTGGAATGGCCTTGGATCAGCCATAGCTCTTGCAGAGCTGTCCTTGAAAGGGCAGCTTCTGGGAGAGCTCTCTCAGGCCCACCCACCTCACAGGGTGTCTGTTGTGGGGGAAGAAGATATAGGAGATTGTAAGCTGCTCTGAGACTCTGATTCAGAGAGAAGGGTGGGGTATAAATCTACAGTCTCCTTCTTGTCTGGGAGGGGGGACTTTCTCTGCCTAAGAGCCTGGGATGCTGTGGTAAATCAGGACAGACCAGGGGTGGCCAGACTGCCGCTCAGGAGCCACATGTGGGCCTTCCACACATATTGTGTGGCTCTCAAAGCCCCCACCACACCACTGGAGAAGGCATTTGTGTCTTTAATAATCATTTCTCCAAACCAAGCCAGTTGACAACTTGGGAGAATGCATTTAAAGTTAAAGTTAATTTCTTTCCACCTCTCCCTCCCTCCTCATCTATTTTCCTTCCCTCCTTCCTTCCTTCCTCCCTCCCTTCCACATCTGACATTTATTCTATGTGGCTCTTACGTTAAGCAAGTTTGGCCACCCTTGGAATAGACAATATTGATCCGGACCGCTGGCCCGACGGTCTAAGGCAACGTATTACTGGCAAGACAGCCCAGCATGGTGGGAAGAGGTTCGATCCGTCCATCTCAGGCAAGAAAGCTGAGAAAGGCCTGTCTCTGCCGGGGACCCTGGAAAGCAGCCACCGGTCGGAGCAGATAATCCTGTAGTGGGTGGATCAATGATCTCACAAGGCAGTGCGGGGGATCTTCTGGATTCCGTTGGTCATCTACCAGCCAAACACTGCCTGGAAAATAAGCTTCTGTTCGGATAAAATGCAAGGCCACGATTTACTGGAAGTTATTTGGTTCGTCTGTGAAACTCGTGCTTGGACTGCCAACAGTCCCGCAGACCCTGGCCTCGCTCACCAAATGCTGGTTGCTCTCTCTGGCCAGGCTGAGGGATTCTGCAGGGTTATTTTTTTCAGGGGAGCCGTAGGATTGCCAGGTCTGGGTTCGGAAATACCTGGAGATGTTAGGGATGGAGCCTGGAGAGGGTGGGGTTTGGGGAGGGGAGGGAACTCAGCAGAGTACAGTGGCATAGAGCAGGGGTGTCAAACTCATGAGGGCCGGATCTTACATGAATGAGACCTTGTCGGGCTGGGCCATGTGCGTCATAAAAGGTAATGCCAGGTAGCAGAGATAGAAACTTTATAAAGCTCACAGACAAACACAATTCAAGATTTAAACAACGGACAATAAAACATGCTTAAACCTTTAGCACTCATTGGTCTTAAAGGTGCTTTCTTTGTATCTCTCCAATGGGATCCAGGGAACTGGGAAAAAGGAAGCTCTGGCTCTTTCTTGCCTTCCCCCAGGGGCCCAGGACGGGGAGGAGCCTCAGCCAACGGAAGGAAGAGAAGCCTGGCACAGTAGCTCTGCTGTGCAATCGAGAGAGCCTGGCAAAGCAAGCTATTCCTCCCCCCTGCTCCTCCCCAAGGGAGCAGCCTCAGCCAATGGAGAAAATAGAGGTTTTGCTCTGTAGCTCTGCTGTGCAATTGAACAAGCCTAGCAAAGCAAGCTGAGACACAGAAGGAAGCAAGAGAGAGGAAGAAGGAAGCAAATGACAGCCAGTTGCTGGGGGGTGTGATAGGAGCCCTCCAGAAGCTTGATTCGGCCCCCGGGCCGCATGTTTGACACCCCTGCCATAGAGTCTGCTCATTAAAGCAGCCATTTCCTCCAGGTAGGGTTGCCAAGTCCAATTCAAGAAATATCTGGGGACTTTGGGGGTGGAACCAGTGGTAAGGTTGTGACAAGCATAACTGAACTCTAAAGGCAGTTCTAGCCATCACATTTAAAGGGACCGCACACGTTTTAAATGCCTTCCCTCCACTGGAAATAATGAAGGATAGGGGAACCTACTTTGGGGGCTCATAGAATTGGACTCCCTGCTCCAAACCTTTTGAAACTTGGAGGGTGTTTTGAAAAGAGGCACCAGATTATATACTGAAAATTTGGTGCCTCTACCTCAAATAACAGTCCCACCCAGAGCCCCAGAACCCACAGATCAATTCTCCATTATATTCTACGGGAATCGGTCTCCCTAGGGTATAATGTAGTGCGGAGCAGACATTTCCCTCCCCCCTCCACTTTCTGATGACCCTGAAGCAGGGGGAGGCCTCCAAACCAGAGGGGGCGGAATCCCCTACCCCCGCCTGGGGATTGGCAACCCTACCTCCAGAGGAACTGATCACTATAATCTGGAGAGGAGGAGAGTTGGATTTATGCTCCATCCTTCCCTCAGAGGTGCTTTCACACGAGATTTGGCCCACCTCCCAATCAGATCAAAAGCGAACTCGGAAACTGCAGCTAGTGCAGAACGCGGTGGCCAGGCTGCTAGTGGGACTGCCCCGGTGGGAACACGCGCGACCTAGGCTGAGGGAACTGCACTGGCTGCCAATTGTATTCCGAGTCCGCTACAAGGTGCTGGTTATTACCTTTAAAGCCCTATATGGCCGAGGACCTGCCTACCTTAGGGACCCCCTCTCTCCATATGTTCCCCAGAGAGCACTGAGATCCAGCTCCCAAAGTCTTCTAAAAATCCCTGGACCAAAGGAGGCCACACTGAAAGTAACGAGGGAGCAGGCCTTCTCAATAATGGCTCCCCACTGGCGGAATCAGCTACCGGAGGAAGTGCGAGCCCTGCGGGACCTTAACCAATTCCGCAGGGCTTGCAAAACTACCCTCTTCCAACAAGCTTATAGGGAACTCTGAATGTGACATCTAGCCATCTGGATAGACATCCCACTGAATGTAGCACCTATAATTTACTATGGTTTTATAATTTTTATGTAACTTTTTAACTGTATTTTAACTATCTTTTATGAATTGTATAACTGATCATGGTATATACCATGTCCTGTTAGCCGCCCTGAGCCTGCTTCAGCGGGGAGGGCGGGATATAAATAAAACATTATTATTATTATTATTACTTTAGTGTTCTATGGAAGAGGTTGTTGATACTGATTAACTGTGAAGCTGTATGAATTGTGGTTTGTGGATTATTTGATTTGAAGGAAAATGGAGTAGAGCTTTCCACTGCTTGAAGATTTGTTGAAACAGGAGCTACAAGTCGACCACCTGTACTTTGGTGCTCTACTATCTTCTATGGATGCACTCTTTGAGAGTTTCGTCTGTGTCTCTATGTATTTGTGTATTCTCACCATTATCACATTATTGTATTGCTATATAGTCTTAGTAATTGCTGGTCACTATAACCATTTGTGGTTGCGTGTTTATTCATTTACCAGTGACCTCTCTCTGTTGTAAATAATCCCCAGGTGGGGGCAGGGGACCCCCTAGTTTGGAGGCCCTCCACTTTGTTTTAAAGAAAGACATTTAAAAGGTGTGCAGTTCCTTTAAATGTGGTGGCCGGAACACCCTTTGGAGTTTAGTGATGCTTGTCACAACCTTGCTCCTGGCTCCACCCCAAAGCCTCCTGACTCCACTCCCCAAAGTTCCCAGACATTTCTTGAATTGGACTTGGCAACCCTAGTCTTTAAGGTGCTATGTCATGAGCCCTGACGAGGAGGAGCTGGAAGGGTTAACAGACCTAGAAGAGTTGCCAGCCAGTTCCTCAGCTGAACAAACAGCAGCTGGCCCATCAATCACTCTCATGGCACCAGTGTCAGCTATTGACAATCATTCTCCTCCAAGCTCTCCTCCTCCCATCTCAAGAGTTCGAAGCAGGCTCCAGAAAGGACTTTCAGAGCAAAGACATGAGGCACGCCGATGCTTCAGATCTCTCAGCCCTGAGTTCTAGCAGAGTCACCGCCACCCAGATTGCAGGCTGATTGAGACTCCCATATATCTCTTGTGGAAGCAACAAGTCTATTCTCTGGCTTGCATCCACGCTCCTTCCGGATCCTGACCTGCTTGATTTCTTTGGCACCCTGACCTTGTGTCTTTTGCACATTGACTTCTGATTCTGGTTTGTGATTCTGCACATAAACATAAACATTGGTGACTTGGTTCCTGCTTGATTTTCTCGACTTTGACCTTGGACTGGCTTTGGACTCCTGCCTGCCTGCACCCTAAGAACACGACATGCTAAGGGACACTTGCTTTTTTCTACTGCTGCAGACAGACTAGCACACCTTCCCATCTTGACCGGTAATTGATTATTACATGCTTCACAGGCAGAGAAAACCAGAAGGGCGGTGCCCAAACAGGATTTTGCATAATGTGTTTTTGTAATCCTGTTGTTCATGTATTCCAGGGGTGGCCAACAATAGCTCTCCAGATGTTTTTCCCTACAACTCCCATCAGCCCCAGCCAGCATGGCCAATGGCTGGGGCTGATGGGAGTTGTAGGCAAAAACATTTGGAGAGCTACTGTTGGCCACCCCTGATGTATTCAGCCCTCATCTTATTTATTTCATTCCATCTTTCCATAGCACATTCAAAATGCTAACCTGGATTCTTTCCTGCTTATGTTTCTATGGCTGACCCCGATTGGCAGGCTATTTTCTGTCCTCGAGAACTTGGCGCTGTTTCTGTTACGACTCATGATCCTGGGAAGTGTGCTAGACTGCTGGCCAGAACAACATGTGCAGGACTATGGGAAGGCTGTCGGATTAGAACTGGGGAGAGTTGAGTTCAGGGCAGTTTTTGAGCAGGAACGCAGTTCCAGCTGGCTTGGCCAGGGCTGGAGCTCAGAAAAAGGTCTCCAGGCTCTGGCAGAGGGAAGGCACTAGACAGCCATGTTTGGTGTACAGCCAGTTTGGTGTAGTGGTGAAATGCACAGACTCTTATCTGGGAGAAATGGGTTTGATTCCCCACTCCTCCACTTGCAGCTGCTAGAATGGCCTTGGGTCAGCCATTGCTCTCGCAGGAGTTGTCCTTGAAAGGGCAGTTTCTGTCAGAGCTCTCTCAGCCCCACCCACCTCACAGGGTGTCTGTTGTGGGGGGAGGAGGTATAGGAGAGCCAGTTTGGTATAGCGGTTAAGTATGGAGACTCTTATCTGGGAGAACTGGGTTTGATTCCCCACTCCTCCACTTGTAGCTGCTGGAATGGCCTTGGGCCTGCCATAGCTCTCGCAAAGCTTGTCCTTGAAAGGGCAGCTTCTGGAACAGCTCTCTCAGCCCCACCCACATCACAGGGTGTCTGTTGGGGTGGGGGGGTGGGGGTAAAGGAGATTGTGACCGTTCTGAGATTCAGAGTATAGGGCAGGATACAAATCTAATTTCTTCCTCTTCTTCTCCCAGACTGTGAACTCTGACCTCTTTGCCACCTCCAACCTCTAATGGGCGTGCTAGGAGAGCAAGAGACACAGAGCCACCCATGAGTGCCCCCACCTGGGAGAAGCGGGGCCTGCCGCTGCCTGCTCTGCCACACATGGCTGTCTCTCTCCGGCTGTGTTTGGGAGAGGGGGGGGGGGCAAAACAAGGTCTCTCATTGGGCTGTGTGAGAACACACATCCATGAAATGCAGCTGATGGCAGTGCACTGCTCTGTGTCAATATATGGAAAGTGACTTACTGAATGGGCGACGACACTTCTGGTGATGTCAGGGGGTGTGACCTAACAGGCAAATGAGTTCCCGCTGGGCTTTTTCCACCAAAAAAATGCCCTGGTTGAGTCCAAATCTCCACTCAGCCCTGATGCTCACTGGATGACCCAGCCAATCTAACCTACCCTACAGAATTGTAGTAGGTAAAAATGGAGGAAAGAAGATAGGGTTGCCAAGTCCAATTCAAGAAATATCTAGGGTCTTTGGGGGTGGAGCCAGGAGTAAGGCTGTGACAAGCATACCTGAACTCCAAAGGGAGTTTTGGCTATCACATTTAAAGGGACATCACACCTTTTAAATGCCTTCCTTCCGTTAGAAATGGAGGATGGGGCACCTTCTCTGGGGACTCATAGAACTGGACCCCCTGGTCCAATCTTTTTGAAACTTGGGGGGTGGGGGGGTTGTGTTTTGAGGAGAGGAACCAGATGCTATGATGAAAATTTGGTGCCTATCTCTCAAAAGACCCCAAGAGCCCCAGATAACTGTGGATCAATTCTCCCATTATATTTTATGGGAATTGGTGTCCATAAGGAATAATGGAGTACCCAGCAGACATTTCCCCCCCCCCCCCCCGGATCTCTCTAGCCAGCCCAAGTAGGTCTCGCCCGCCCGGGACTCTCCTTTCTTGCGTCGGGTTATTTTGGCCGCGGCTCCATCCCCACCTTACCTGTATGTTCCTTTTGATTATCTCCCTGGTGAGGTGGACCTTTCCAGTGCTGGGGTCTACCCCAGCTAGCGGCACCATGACTTCTCCGATGACATCATCTCGGGAAAAGCGGTCAAAGCTCAGCACCAGGAAATGAAGGACTAGATCCTGAAGCTGGCTGTAGGGGATCCCGTAGAAGGTGAAGGTCTCGTCGAAGACAGGGTCCAAGGTCTTGCGGAGGACGCGCGTCTTCACTCGGTGCCTCTTATCCGGCAGGATTGTCATCTTGATGTAGGGGTCAGAGCCCTGATTGTGTTCGTCCATGACCGGCAAGCCATGGGCTTCTTGAATGGTGACCACCAGCGCCTTCTTGGGGAAGTTGTAGTCCACTGAAAAAGTCAGCGTTCCCAACATGATGTCCTCTTCTGGGGATGACGGAGAGGAAGGTTTGCTGCCGGCTGGGGTCAAGCTTTGATCCGGACTCAGTTCTTCTCCGTAACTGACCTTGATCGGGAGTTGGTTGACACAAGGGGCCGCCATGCTCAACCCGCCGGGGGTAACGTCGGAGCTCACGAGCCCCGCTTCTGCGGCGTCTACGGAAAGGTTTCCTCTACCGTCTTTCACGGCAGCGCCTGTCTTGTCTCGCCGGATCCTTATGATTTTCTTCTTGTTGCTCAAGGTCTCCGGGTAGATGCTGATCCCTTTCAGCATGTGGATGAACTTGTAAGGAGGGCTCTTGTGTTTTTTCTCCGCTTGCTGATGGCAGCAAGTCCATACGAACACGGTTGCGGAGACAGACACCACTAAGACGGTGGCGCCGATGAGGCCGGCCACAACTGGGGAGACATCTGGACAGAGGGAAAGGAACAAAAAAAAAAAAATCAGAACGGACCAGCCATTGCAGTTGCAATGGGAAAGCTGGTTTTCAGATTTCCGCAATCCAAACCCTACTGCACCGTTTACTGATGTCTTATGTTCCCTCTAACCTGCAGAGTCTTGTGAGCACAAATTCTACTTTGTGAGCGACTGGCGTTCAAGCTGTGAGCTACTGCATAAATGAGTGTGCTCTGGGGTCATCCTTCCCGAGCTGAGACAAATATGAGTGAGCTGGAGGCTAAAAATCTTTGAGCTAGCTCACGCTAACTCAGCTTAGAGGGAACACTGCAGCTGTCCCATTCTGTTGATGGCATGGACATAGACCAGGTCCCCCCGATCTTTTTCAGCCTGTGGACACCTCGATACAGGGAGATGGGTGCCACCAAATGGCTGCCGGAGAAGGGGAAGCCACACCTATGCACAGAGGAAGTCCAAGTGCAGGGGAGAAAAGGAGTAATTAAAAAAAAAACCCAGCTCTGGGAAAGAGGCATGAGGGAGAACAAAACCAACACTGGCGGCAGCTGCCACCAAAGCAAACTTATTTTCATCTGCACAGCTGACCAGATCACCATAAGCCAATCAAGTCATATTGGTTAAGAGCCTCACCCACTAGCTGAAAACACTCTGCAGTCACCAGGAAAAGGTCTCAGTGGGCAACACGGTTGAAGAGCCATGACTTAGGTTGTGTCACCTACCTCCACTCTCCATGAGAAAGGCGGATAATGAAATAAAGGAAACAAATGGGTGGAATTCTAGCAGGAGCTCCTTTGCATATTAGGCCACACCCCACTGATGTAGCCAATCCTCCAGAAGCGTACAAAAAAAGAGCCTTGTAAGCTCTCGGAGGACTGGCTACATCAGGGGTGTGTGGCCTAATATGCAAAGGAGCTCCTACTAGAATTCCACCCCGGAAATAAATCAGACAAAAGCACCCTGCTACCAGTGTTCCCTCTAAGCTGAGTTAGTGTGAGCTAGCTCACAGGGTTTTTTTAGCCTTTGGCTCACACATTTGTGTCTTAGCTCAGGAAAAAATGGCCCTAGAGCAAACGCATTGATGCAGCAGCTCACAACTTGAATGCCAGTAGGTCATGCAGTAGAATTTTTGCTCACAAGATTCTGCAGCTTAGAGAGAGAATATTGCCTGCTACCAGGGCTTTTAGGGTAAAAAGCCCAGCAGGAACTCATTTGCCTATTAGGCCACACCCTTGACATCACCATTGTTTAACATAGGAACTCATTTGTCTATTAGGCCGCACCAAGCTGGAACTGTCTATTAGGCCAAGCCAGCTGGAACTGTGTTCCCGTGCGTTCCTGTAAAAAAAAAAGCCCTGTCTTCTACTCAGTAAGCAGACACATCGGATCATTGGGCAGTCTCAAAAATAATAATAATGGGTTGAATCCTGCAGTTCTGTTCTGGTAATGGCGGCGCTATCCGTCGGTGCCAGAAAACTCCCCTTCCCTCCTGCATTAGAGAAAAGGTCTCTGCATGGGGGGCGGGGAACCACTGGCATTATCAGAACTGATCCACAGGATTCCGCATTATTGTTGCTGTTGTTATTACTATTATTATTACCACCCAATAGGGTTATCAAGTCCAATTCAAGAAATATCTGGGGACTTTGGGGGTGGAGCCAGGAGCAAGGTTGTGGCAAGCATCATTGAACTCCAAAAGGAGTTCTGCCCATCATATTTGAAGGACCCGCACACCTTTCAAATGCCTTCCCTGTAGGACTGGCTAGCCCCTGGTTCAGTCTGGGAACCCCCCCACCCGGAAGATTCCACATTGGGCCGGTGGGGGAAGCTCCCCCGACATGGCCAGCACAATGACAAAACTTGGAAGTGACATCATCGCGTAATTGCTGGCGTGTTGTGACCACTCTAGGCATTCCTGGGAAAACTCTAGGGTTTTCCTGGGTGCTCTAGCCATTTGGGAGGGAAAACTCTGTGGTACAATAGGAGAGGCAGTTTGGTGTAGTGGTTAAGTGTGCGGACTCTTATCTGGGAGAACCGGGTTTGATTCCCCACTCCTCCACTTGCACCTGCTAGCATAGCCTCGGGTCAGCCATAGCTCTGGCAGAGGTTGTCCTTGAAAGGGCAGCTGCTGTGAGAGCCCTCTTTAGCCCCACCCACCTCACAGGGTGTCTGTTGTAGGGGAGGAAAGTAAAGCAGATTGTGAGCTGCTCTGAGACTCTTTGGAGTGGAGGGCGGGATATAAATCCAATATCTTCTTCTTCTACCATAGAGTTTTTTCCTCCCAAATGCCTAGAGTGGCTGCCGCACGATGTCACCGGAGGCACCAAGGGACTTGGCAACCCTACTTTCCTCCATTGGAAATAATGAAGGATAGGGGCACCTTTTTGATGGGCTCATGGAACTGGACCCCCTAGTCCAATCCTTTTGAAACTTGGGAGGGTATTTTGGGGAGAGGTACTGGATGCTATTCTGAAAATTTGCTGCCTCTATTCAAAAAACAGTCCCCACAGAGCCCCAGTTACCCACAGATCAATTCTCCATTATACCCTATGGGAATTGGTCTCCATAGGGAATAATGGAGTGCCCAGCAGACATTTCCCTCCCCTCCCTCCGCTTTCTGATTACCCTGAAGTGGGGGGAGGTCCTCCAACCGGGGGATCCCCTGCCCCCACCTGGGGATTGGCAACCCTACCACCCAATAGTAAATAATGCTAATCTAACACAAGAGCTAAAGCAGCATGAGGTGGGGTGGGAAGGAAAGAGGATTTTTAACACTTCTCTTCTCTTTTGGACTTGAGAGTTTGTACTTAAATCTTCCTGTCGGGGTTTAACTTAGGAATACTGAGCTTTGGAACTTTTTAAAGTATAGTTGCCAGCTCTGGATTGGGAAAGCCCTAGAGATTTAGGGGGTGAAACTGGAGGAGAGTGGGGTTTGGGAAGGGGAGAGACTTCAATGGGATATAATGCCATAGCGTCCACCTTCCCATTTTTCCCCAGAGGAACTGGAGATCAGTTATAATGCTGAGAGATAACGAGATTGGAGATTATTAACCCAAAAGGACCACGATGCGTGAGGTAAAAATCAACAACTAAATCACACTGCATTTTACACAGTGATTTAGTTGTTGATTTGTACCACCTGGAGATTGACAACCCTACTTTAAGGGACGCCCAGATGAGTAATTAAAAGAAGGTCAGTGGATGTTTTCTAGAGGCTTGCAATATGGACGACTACAAATTGTCATAAATTATGACTAGGGTTGCCAATCCCCAGGTGGGGGCAGGGGATCCCTCGGTTTGGAGGCCCTCCCCCCGCTTCAGGGTTGTCAGAAAGCGGGGGGGGGGGGAAGGGGAGGGAAATGTCTGCTGGGAACTCTGTTATTCCCTAGGGAGATTTATTCCCATAGAAAATAATAGAGAATTGATCCGTGGGTATCTGGGGCTCAGGGCGGGGCTGTTTTTTGAGGTAGAGCCAGCAAAATTTCAGTACAGCATCGAGTGCCTCTCCCCAAAATACCCCCCAAGTTTCAAAAAGATTGGACCAGGGGGTCCAATTCTATGAGCCCCAAAAGAAGGTGCCCATATCCTTCATTATTCCTATGGAAGGAAGGCATTGAAAAGGTGTGCTGTCCCTTTAAATGTGATGGCCAGAACTCTCTTTGGAGTCAATTATGCTTGTCACAGCCTTGATCTTGGCTCTACTCCTAATGTCTCCTGGCTCCACCCTCAGAGTCCCCAGATATTTCTTAAATTGGACTTGGCAACCCTAATTATGACAGATGTATTGTAGATGAAGGCCTCATCATACTAAATATTTTTAAGCATAAGAATATCAGACCAGTGGTCCATCTAGTCCAGCATCCTGCCTCACACTGTGACCTCAACCAGGTCCTCTGGAGGGCCAACAACAGGGCAGAGAGGCTGAGGCCTTCCCCTCATAAGAACATCAGAAGAGTCCTGCTGGATCTCACCAGTGATCCATCTAGTCCAGCGTCCTGTCTCACACAGTGGCCAACCAGTTCCTCTGGAGGGCCTGAAACAGGGCAGAGAGGCCTTCCCCTCATAAGAACATCAGAAGAGCCCTGCTGGATCTCACCAGCGCTTCATCTAGTCCAGCATCCTGAATCACACAGTGGTCAACCAGTTCCTCTGGAGGGCCTGAAACAGGGCAGAGAGGCCAAGGCCTTCCCCTCATAAGAACATCAGAAGAGCCCTGCTGGATCAGACAAATGAGGGTCCATTTAATCCAGCATCCTGTCTCACACAGAGGCCAAACAGTTTCTCTGGGGGTCAACAGGGCAGAGAGGACAAGGCCTTCCTCTGATGTTGCTTCTTGGCTCTGGGATTCAGAGGCTCAGTGTCTCTGAATGCGGGGATTCCCCTCAACTACCTTGGCTAGTAGACCTATCCTCCATCGATCTATCTCATCCCTCTTTAAAGCTGTTTATTCCCGTAGCCATCACTACATCCTCTGTATTTCTCCCATGTGATCCAGGGAACTGGATCCACTAGGACTAGGGTAACCAGATCCCCCTCCCCCCTGGCCACTGGGTAGGGGATGCAGGGGTAAAGCTGCCAGATCCAGGTTGGGAAACTTCTGAAAATGTGGGGATGGAACCCGGGGAGGACAGGGACCTCAATGGGGTTCAGTGCCATAGAGACCACCCTCCAGAGTCTCCATTTCTCCAGGGGAACTGATCTCCGTAGTCGAGAGATGAACTGTAACTTTGGGGGATCCCCAGTTCTCACCTGGAGCCTGGCATCCCAAACTGGGACCCAAAGTAGTTTACATAATTCTCCTGTTCATCTCCTTTTATCCACACAGCAACCCTTTAAGGTAGGGCAGGCTGAGAGTTGTGTGAATAGCAGGTCACCCAGCAAGCTTCCACGGCAGGCTCGAATTTCAAACTTGGGTCTCAGATCGTAGTCTGGCATGCTAGTGCAGGGGCATCAAACACGCAGTCCGGGGGCTGAATCAGTCCCCTGGAGGGCACGTTTCAGGCCCCCGAACAGCTGTCATCTGCTTCCTTCTCCCTCTCTCTTGCTTCCTTCTGCATAACAGCTTGCTTTGCAAGGCTTGCTCAATAGCACAGGAGCTACAGAGCAAAGCCTTTATTTTCTCCATTGGCTGAGGCTCCTCCCTTGGGGAGGAAGGGGGGAGGAATAGCTTTAGGGTTGCCAAACCCCAGGTGGGGGCAGGGAATCCCCCAGTTTGGAGACCCTCCCCCTGCTTCAGGGTCCTCAGAAAGCAGGGGGAGGGGAGGGAAATGTCTGCTGGGAACTCTGTTATTCCCTATGGAGATTTAGTCCCATAGAAAATCATGGAGAATTGATCCGCTGGTATCTGGGGCTCTGGGAGGGCTGTTTTTTGGGGTAGAGGCACCAAATTTTCAGTATAGCATCTAGTGCCTCTCCCCAAAATGCCCCCCAAGTTTCAAAAAGATTGGACCAGGGGGTCCAATTCTATGAGCCCCAAATGAAGGTGCCTCTATCCTTCATTGTTTCTTATGGAAGGAATTGAAATGGTATGCCGTCCCTTTAAATGTGATGGCCAGAACTCCCTTTGGAGTTCAATTATGCTTGTCACAGCCTTGATCTTGGCTCCACCCTCAAAGTCTCCTGGCTCCACCCCCAAAGTCCCCAGATATTTCTTGAATTGGACTTGGCAACCCTAAATAGCTTGCTTTGCCAGGCTCTCTCAATCGAGCAGCAGTTACTGAGCCAAGCCTCTCTTCCTTCAATTGGCTGAAGCTCCTCTGCCTCCTAGTCCCCTGGGGAAGGAAAGAAAGAGCCAGGGCTTCCTTTGCCCAGTTCCTTGGATCCCATGGGAGAAATACAAAGAAAGCACCTTTAAGATTGAGTGTTAATGTTTTAAGTATTTTTTTTTTAACTTTGTGATTGTCTGTGCCCTTTATAAAGTTTTTATCTCTGCTACCTAATCTTAAATAGGTACACGCATGGCCCCAGACTGACATGGCCTAGCCCGACAAGGTCTCATTTATGTCAGTTTCGGCCTTAATAACAAATGAGTTGACACCGCTGCGACTACACCACACTGGTTCCTTAGGTGGACTAGTCATACTCGGCCTACTTTACAGGACCCTTGTGAGGATCAAAGGGGGGGGGAAACCATTAATCCTGTCCTAATCTCTTTGAAAGAAAGGAATAAAAATATGATAGATATAAGGAAGCACTCCAGCTGGAAGGAGTCGCCATGGTAGCTAAGGAAGAGAGCCAATTTGGTGTCATGGTTAAGTGCACTCTTTTCTGGGAGAACTGGGTTTGATTCTCCACTCCTCCACACGCACCTGCTGATGTGACCTTGAATCAATCACGAGTTCTCTCAGAGCTGTTCTGCTCAAGAGCCATTTCTGGGAGAACTCTCTCACCCCACCTACCTCACGGGGTGTCTGTTGTGAGGAGGAGAGGGAAAGGAGATTGTAAGCCACTCTGAGACTTCTTCGGGTAATGAAGAGTGGGGTATAAATCCAATCTCTTCTTCTTTCTCTTCTCTGAATTCAGGTGGGCTAAGTACTGATCGTGAAGGCTGTTCATGGTGTAAACCTGATACCCTCTCAAACCCTGAGCAACAGCCTTTCTGCTGGCCTACAGGAAATGGTGTGACATAGCCAATGATTCGTAGGACTCATTGGGTGTAAGGAAATGTATACAACTATGATATATTTATTTTCTTGCTTCCCCCCCATTAATACTTGCTTGTCCAGGTTGTGAACTGTTTTCATTCTTTACATGTGATGCATACAGCCTAGCACAAAGGAGTTTCTCTCCTTATGAACCTCAGCTATTCATTTTTAAATTAATCCGGTTTCTAGTCCTCATGATTGGGGACAAAAGTTTGAAAATGCAGTCCCTATAGGGCTGCCAAATCCAATTCAAGAAATATCTGGGGACTTTGAGGGTGGAGCCAGGAGATTTTGGGGGTGGAGCCAGGAGACAATGGGGCGGAGCCAGGAACAAGGGTGTGACAAGCATAATTGAACTCCAAGGGAGTTCTGGCCATCACATTTAAAGGTACAGCACACCTTTTAGAATGCCTTCCTTCCATAGAAAATAATGAAGGATAGGGACACCTTTTGGGGCTCATAGAATTGGACCCCCTGGACCAATCCTTTTGAAACTTGGGAGGTATTTTGGGGAGAGGCACTAGATGCTATACTGAAAAGTTGGCACCTCTACCTCAACAAACAGCCCCCCCCCAGAGCTCCTGACACCAGCGGATCAATTCCCCATCATTCCCTATGAGAATCATTCATGGAGGTGCATAATGCATGTGGGGGTGGGGCTTCCCCCACCAGCCAGCTGGCTGGGGGAGGGGGGAAGCCTGTAAAACCAGGGGATCCCCCGCTGGGACCTGGGGATTGGGAAGCCTAAGTCCCTGTACTAAAGGGAATTCAGGACCGACAAAAGGGAAAAAAATTATTTACATGGGGTGATTAAAATGTGGAATTCACTGCCAGAGGATATAGCAATGGCCACAGGAGCAATTAAAAGTAGATTCCATAGATTCATGGAGGAGAGGTCAATCAGTGGCTACTAGCCATGCTGACTGAAGGGAGCCTCCACAGTCAAAGGTACAAATCCCAGAGCCAGGAGGCAACATCAGGGGAAGGCCTTGGCCTCCATGCCCAGTTGTTGGCCCTCCAGAGGAACTCTTTGGCTGGTGTGTGAGGCAGGTTGCTGGACAGGATGGACCCCTAGCTTTCCTGTGTTTTTAACCATGGAGTAGCCTTTGTAACTCACATAGAATCATAGAGTTGGAAGAGACCTCCAGGGTCATCTAGTCCAACCCCCTGCACAATGCAGGAAACTCATATACCTCCCCCTAAATTCACAGGGTCTTCATTGCTGCCAGATGATCATCTAGCCTCTGTTGAAAAACCTCCAAGGAAGGAGAGCCCACCACCTCCCGAGGGAGTTTGTTCCACTGAGGAACCGCTCTAACGGTCAGGAAGTTCTTCCTAATGTTGAGACGGAAACTCTTTTGGTTTAATTTCAGCCCATTAGTTCTGGTCCTACCTTCTGGGGCCACAGAAAACAATTCCACATCCTCCTCTCTATGACAGCCCTTCAAATACTTGAAGATGATCATATCACCTCTCAATCGCCTCCTCTCCAGGCTAAACAGGCCCAGCTCCTTCAGCCTTTCTTCTCTTGCTTTTCTCTCATTCCCCTCACCACCCCTTTGTTATTTTCTTATTTCCTTTGCCACCCCGATATTTCCACTGAAATTTAGATGTTGACACACGTCTCAGTTATGCAGCATGTATACTGATGGACAGATTAGGTGTTTTGAAACAAGGAAGGGAGGGGTGAGCAGGATGTAACCCTCACCTCCTCTAGCCCTTAGTGTAGGGTTGCCTGGCCTGACTCAGGAAATATCTGGGGGCTTTGGGGGTGGAGCCAGAAGCAAGGAAGTTCTGGCCATCACATTTAAAGGGACCACACTCCTTTTAAACGCCTTCCCTCCTGTGGAAATAATGGAGGAGGGGGGCACCTCCTTCTGGGGCCCGTAAAATTGGAATTCTTGGCCCAATCTTTTCAAAACTTTTAAGGTTTTTTTTTATGTGAGGCACCAGATGCTATGCTGAAAAATTGGTATCTCTACCTAAAAAACAGCGCCCCCTCCCGAGTCCCAGATACCCACAGATCAATTCTTCACTATATTCTATGGGAACCAGTCTCTAAAGGGTATAATGGAGTGCTCAGGGGACATTCCCCCCCCCACTTTCTGATAACCCTGAAGTGGGACGAAGGCCTCCAAACCAGGGGATCCCCTGCCCCCAACTGGGGATCGGCAACCCTACCCTTAGGACATTTTCTACAGAAGGTAACCATGGGATTAAATGCTGAAGTGATAAAACAGAAAGGGGAGGGTGACCTCAGCTGGTTTGATGACATCACCCAGATTAACTCAGCGCTTTTCATGGGGCTGAATGAAAGGGGCCAGTTATTACAAGCCACAAGGGGGGGGGGAACAACCGCTTTCTCTCTGGGGGAAGCAGAGAACCACAGCCCCTTGCATCAGGGAAGGCACTTCGGCCTTCCTTGAGTGGAAAGCATCATCAGGAACCAACTCATTATATTTAAAAGGCCATCAGAGTAGTCAAAGAGTTACTTTTGATGACTAGGGTATTTTTTAAAATTGCTTTTACCAAATGTATACCCCGCCTTTCTGTTCTCGTAACAGCCACCAAGGCAAGTGTTGAAGTAAAATATACATTAGGGGTGGCCAAACTGTGGCTCGGGAGCCGTGTGTAGCTCTTTCACACATATTGTGTGGCTCTTGAAGCCCCCACCACCCCATTGGCAGGCTTGGAGAAGGCATTTGTCTCTTTATATCACTTCTCCAAGCCAAGCCAGCCAGCAGTTTGGGGAATGCATGTAAAGTTAAAGCTGCTTTCTTTCCACCTCTCCATCCCTCCCCCAGCTGTTTGCCTTCCTTCCTTCCTTCCTTCCTTCCTTCCTTCCTTCCTTCCTTCCTTCCTTCCTTCCTTCCTTCCTTCCTTCCTTCCTTCCTTCCTTCCTTCCTGTCTTGCAGCCCTCAAACATCTGATGTTTATTCTATGTGGCTCTTACATTAACCAAGTTTGGCCACCGCTTATATATACAGTCAGTCTGTGTGTGTGTACATTTCACACACACACACACACACACACACACAGAGGTCTGGGAGGAGCAGAGCAGAGCAGCTCTGATAGCTGAGACAGCTGGAGAAATTGCTGAGAATTTCTGAGTTTTGAAGGACTACATTCTAAGGTTTGTGGGGCTGCCTAAAATTCTAAGGTGTGATAGCTGGGGAACTGCTCTTTGTTTGGTTGACTGCTCTTTGTTTGGTTGACTGCCTTAAGGGTGAAAGAGATTGAGAGTGATTGCTGCTGATTGAGAGTGATTGCTGAGGAGTGCCCTGCTCCACCTCTTTGCATTTTAAGCTGCGCCTTGCCAAAGGCTGAGCACATCTCACAGAGGTCTGGGAGGAGCAGAGCAGAGCAGCTCTGATAGCTGAGACAGCTGGAGAAATTGCTGAGAATTTCTGAGTTTTGAAGGACTACATTCTAAGGTTTGTGGGGCTGCCTAAAATTCTAAGGTGTGATAGCTGGGGAACTGCTCTTTGTTTGGTTGACTGCTCTTTGTTTGGTTGACTGCCTTAAGGGTGAAAGAGATTGAGAGTGATTGCTGCTGATTGAGAGTGATTGCTGAGGAGTGCCCTGCTCCACCTCTTTGCATTTTAAGCTGCGCCTTGCCAAAGGGCTCTTGGCCTGTGGCTCTTCGCCTAGGGGCTCTCTAAGGAGCAGGAACCCAGATCCCTGGCTTCCTTGTTCTCCAAATAAGGTAAGTTCCCAATAAGGTAAGTTTAGGTAAGTTGACCCGCCAGAAGGGGAGCCACTTAAACAGCATTTAAAGAGGACTGTATATTTTAATATATATATATATATACAATGAAGATAGAATGCCAGCAGGGGGTTGGGGGCTTTCCAGTGTTTTGCACTGAGTGTCACATGTATGACTATCTGCCCAAAGGACAGAAGTCTTGGGTGTGTGCTCGATGCAAGGAGCTCCTGGTCCTCAGGGAACGAGTTCGTACCCTTGAGGCCGAGGTGACTGCCCTGGAGAAGCAGAGACGGTCAGTTAGGCACTTGGGGAAGACTCTCGGGGGCGTATTAGATGAGCCCCGCTCTGAACGTAGCAGCCCCGTTGCTGCCAGAGAGCGTGAGGGTCGAGAGGGAACAGGGCACCGTGCTGAGGATAAGGGGAATGCGCCCTCAGAAGGGACCTCTTCTTCGGTCGGTGAGCGGGAATCCTTTCGCGCCAAGGAACCATCCCTGAGCAGGGGGAGAGGGGGGGTATTGGTAGTTGGTGATTCGATCATTAGGCAAGTAGACAGCCGGGTGGCGAAACCGCGTACTGACCGTATGGTGACTTGCCTGCCTGGTGCGAAGGTAGCGGACATTACGCGTGTAGTAGATAGACTGATAGACAGTGCTGGGGAGGAGCCTGTGGTCGTGGTGCATGTTGGCACCAACGATGTGGGGAAATGCAGTCGTGAGGTCCTGGAGGAAAAATTTAGGCTGCTAGGCGGGAGACTTAAGGCCAGGACCTCCAAGGTAGCCTTCTCGGAAGTGCTACCTGTTCCACGTGCAGGGCAGGAGAGACAGGCACAAATTAGAAGTCTCAATGTGTGGATGAGACGATGGTGTAAGGAGGAAGGGTTTAAGTTTGTTAGGCACTGGGATGCTTTCTGGAACAAGCGGGAGCTGTACAAAAGAGACGGTCTCCACTTGTCCCCGGATGGAACCAGGCTGCTGGCGCTTAAAATCAAAAAGGTGGCAGAGCAGTTTTTAAACTAAATCTTGGGGGAAAGCCGACAGGAGATGAAATGTCTCTGGTTCGGGAGGACTCGTCTCAAAGAGATGAAGGGTTAGCTGCTATTTTTCTACCGGGTAACGGACCGGAGTTGTCCACTGTGAAGGTGACAAACAATATGGACTGTCTGCCAGTGTCTCGAGGCGGCAGGAGGAAGGTGGCGGGCCTAGCTCGCCTGGGAAATTATAGATGTTTGTATGCAAATGCTAGAAGTGTTCAAAGTAAAATTGGTGAATTGGAATGTTTAGTGCTGGGAGAAAACATAGACATTGTGGGAATTTCAGAAACTTGGTGGAATGAGGAGAATCAGTGGGACACGGTGATTCCTGGATATAAGCTATATCGGAAGGATAGGGAGGGAAGGGTTGGAGGTGGGGTGGCTCTGTATGTCAGAGAGGATATACGGTCCAGTAAGGCTGAGATCAGAGAATTAGATTCACTTTTAGAAATGCTTTGGGTTGAAATAGAGGGCCCAAAAGGAAATTTAACTATGGGAGTTTGTTATCGCCCACCAAATCAAAAGAGAGAGGACGATTATAATATGATGGAAGGCTTAAAGATAGCGGCTAAACGTAAAAACTGTGTTGTAATAGGTGATTTTAACTACCCGCAGATTGATTGGGTCAATATGTGTTCTGGTCGAGAGAAAGAGATTGAGTTTCTTGATGCTCTCAATGACTGTGCTATGGAGCAGATGGTCTCAGAACCTACCAGGGGTGGGGCGATCCTGGATTTGGTCATAAGTAATGCCCAAGACTTGGTGAGAGATGTAAAAGTGATTGCGCCGCTTGGGAGCAGTGACCATAATGTTATTGATTTCACCGTTTGTATAAATAGGGAGTTGTCCAAAAAGACCACCACAACCACGTTTAACTTTAAAAGGGGTAAATACACTGAGATGAGGAGGCATGTGAGGAAGAAACTGAAAGGAAAGGTACATACGGTCAAAACCCTTGAGAAAGCTTGGACGCTATTTAAAACTATAATCCTAGAAGCTCAGATAAAATACATACCACAAGTTAGGAAAGGCACAAACAGGCATAAGAAAAGGCCTGCGTGGTTAACAAACAAAGTAATGGAAGCTGTAAAAGGTAAGAAGGACTCCTTTAAGCGGTGGAAAACCAGTCCAAGTGAGATTAGTAAAAGGGAACACAGGCTGTGGCAAATCAAATGCAAGACTGTGATCAGGCAGGCAAAAAGGGACTATGAGGAGCATATTGCAAAAAACATAAAGACCAACAATAAAACTTTCTTCAAATATATTAGAAGTAGGAAACCAGCCAGGGAGGCAGTGGGGCCCTTGGATGACCATGGGGTAAAAGGATTACTGAAGGAGGATAGGGAAATGGCTGAAAAGCTAAATGAATTTTTTGCCTCCGTCTTCACTGTAGAAGACGAGAACTTTTTGCCCGCCCCAGAACCACTAATTTTGGAAGGGGTGTTGAAAGACCTGAGTCAGATTGAGGTGACAAATGAGGAGGTCCTACAACTGATAGACAAATTAAAAACTAATAAGTCACCGGGTCCGGATGGCATACATCCGAGAGTTCTGAAGGAACTCAAAGTTGAACTTGTGGATCTTCTAACAAAAATCTGTAATCTTTCATTGAAATCTGCCTCCATTCCTGAGGACTGGAAGGTAGCAAATGTCACCCCCATCTTTAAAAAAGGTTCCAGAGGAGATCCGGGAAACTACAGGCCAGTCAGTCTGACTTCAATACCGGGAAAGTTGGTAGAAACCATTATCAAGGACAGAATGAGTAGGCACATTGATGAACACGGGTTATTGAGGAAGACTCAGCATGGGTTCTGCAAGGGAAGATCTTGCCTCACTAACCTGTTGCATTTCTTTGAGGGGGTGAACAAACATGTGGACAAAGGAGACCCGATAGATGTTGTTTACCTTGACTTCCAGAAAGCTTTTGATAAAGTTCCTCATCAAAGGCTCCTTAGAAAGCTTGAGAATCATGGAGTAAAAGGACAGGTCCTCTTGTGGATCAAAAACTGGCTGAGTAATAGGAAGCAGAGAGTGAGTATAAATGGGCAGTCTTCGCAGTGGAGGACGGTAAGCAGTGGGGTGCCGCAGGGCTCGGTACTGGGTCCCATGCTTTTTAACTTGTTCATAAATGATTTAGAGTTCGGAGTGAGCAGTGAAGTGGCCAAGTTTGCGGATGACACTAAATTGTTCAGGGTGGTGAGAACCAGAGAGGATTGTGAGGAACTCCAAAGGGATCTGTTGAGGCTGGGTGAGTGGGCGTCAACGTGGCAGATGCGGTTCAATGTGGCCAAGTGCAAAGTAATGCACATTGGGGCTAAGAATCCCAGCTACAAATACAAGTTGATGGGGTGTGAACTGGCAGAGACTGATCAAGAGAGAGATCTTGGGGTCATGATAGATAACTCACTGAAAGTGTCAAGACAGTGTGCGTTTGCAATAAAAAAGGCCAATGCCATGCTGGGAATTATTAGGAAGGGAATTGAAAACAAATCAGCCAGTATCATAATGCCCCTGTATAAATCGATGGTGCGGTCTCATTTGGAGTACTGTGTGCAGTTCTGGTCGCCGCACCTCAAAAAGGATATTATAGCTTTAGAGAAGGTGCAGAGAAGGGCAACTAGAATGATTAAAGGGCTGGAGCACTTTCCCTATGAAGAAAGGTTGAAACGCTTGGGACTCTTTAGCTTGGAGAAACGTCGACTGCGGGGTGACATGATAGAGGTTTACAAGATAATGCATGGAATGGAGAAAGTAGAGAAAGAAGTACTTTTCTCCCTTTCTCACAATACAAGAACTCGTGGGCATTCGATGAAATTGCTGAGCAGACAGGTTAAGACGGATAAAAGGAAGTACTTCTTCACCCAAAGGGTGATTAACATGTGGAATTCACTGCCACAGGAGGTGGTGGCGGCCACAAGTATAGCCACCTTCAAGAGGGGTTTAGATAAAAATATGGAGCACAGGTCCATCAGTGGCTATTAGCCACAGTGTATGGAGCACAGGTCCATCAGTGGCTATTAGCCACAGTGTATGTGTGTATACAACATTTTTTGCCACTGTGTGACACAGAGTGTTGGACTTGATGGGCCGTTGGCCTGATCCAACATGGCTTCTCTTATGTTCTTATGTTCTTATGTTCACATACATATATTATATGTACACATGTGTATATATATACATACACACACACACAGTATGTCACAGAACTGAGTCCACCCCCTCACATTTTGTAAATATTTAAGTATATCTTTTCATGTGACAACACTGAAGAAATGACACTTGGCTACAATGTAAAGTAGTGAGTCTACAGCTTGTATAACAGTGTAAATGTGCTGTCCCCTCAAAATTACGCAACGCACAGCCATAAATGTCTAAACTGCTGGCAACAAAAGTGAGTACACCCCTAAGTGATAATGTCCAAATGGGGCCACTGGAAGTTCCACATGGCACCTCATGGCAATGAACTCTCTGAGGATCTGAAAAAACGAACTGTTGCTCTACATAAAGATGGCCTAGGCTATTAGAAGATTGCCAAGACCCTGAAACTGAGCTGCAGCACGGTGGCCAAGACCATACAGTTTGTTTAACAGGACAGGTTCCACTCCGAACAGGCCTCGCCATGGTCGACCAAAGAAGTTGAGTGCCTGTGCTCAGTGTCATATCCAGAGTTTGGCTTTGGGAAATAGACGTATGAGTGCTGCCAGAATTGCTACAAAGGTTGAAGGGGTGAGGGGTCAGCCTTTCAGTGCTCAGACCATATGCCACACGCTGCATCAAATTGATCTGCAGGGCTGTCGTCCCTCAAGGAAGCCTCTTCTAAAGATGATGCACAAGAAAGCCTGCAAACGGTTTGCTGCAGACAAGCAGACTAAGGATATGGATTTTTGGAACCATGTTCTGTGGTCCGATGAGACCGAGATAAACTTATTTGGTTCAAATGGTGTCAAGCGTGTGTGGCAGCAACCAGGTGAGGAGTACAAAGACAAGTGTGTCTTGCCTACAGTCAAGCATGGTGGTGGGAATGTCATGGTCTGGGGCTGCGTGAGTGCTGCTGGCACTGGGGAGCTACAGTTCAATGAGGGAAGCATGAATGCCAACATGTACTGTGACATACTGAAGCAGAGCATGATCCCCTCCCTTCGGAGACTGGGCCGCAGGGCAGTATTCCAACATGATGACAACCCCGAACACACCTACAAAACGACCACTGCCTTGCTAAAGAAGCTGAGGGTAAAGGTGATGGGCTGGCCAAGCATGTCTCCAGACCTAAACCCTATTGAGCATCTGTGGGGCATCCTGAAATGGAAGGTGGAGGTGCGCAAGGTCTCTAACATCCACCAGCTGCGTGACGTCTTCATGGAGGAGTGGAAGAGGACTCCAGTGGCAACCTGTGAAGCTCTGGTGAACTCTATGCCCAAGAGGGTTAAGGCAGTGCTGGAAAATAATGGTGGCCACACAAAATATTGACACTTTGGGCCCCATTTGGACGTTATCACTTAGGGGGTGTACTCACTTTTGTTGCCAGCAGTTTAGACATTAATGGCTGTGCGTTGTGTAATTTTGAGGGAACAGCACATTTACATTGTTATACTAGCTGCAGACTCACTACTTTACATTGTAGCCAAGTGTCATTTCTTCAGTGTTGTCACATGAAAAGATATACTTAAATATTTACAAAATGTGTAGGGGTGTACTCATTTCTGTGACATAGTGTATGTATGTATGTATGTATAATAAACACTGTGCACAGGAAATCCTTGGCCCAGAAGATTCTCTTCCACATTCAACCCAAACTCTGTCTTCACTTTAGTTTTAGCCTTATGCTTGAAGATCCCTACCATTTCCCCTCATTTCCTTCTCACTGCCTCATAATTCTGGAATTCCCTATTATTCTTCCTCACTGCCCCTCATGCCTGGAACTCTTGGCTATTCTCCCTCACTGCCCCTCATGCCTGGAACTCTTGGCTATTCTCGCTCACTCTCCCTCATGCCTGGAACTCTTGGCTATTCTCCCTCACTGCCCCTCATGTCTGGAACTCTTGGTTATTCTCCCTCACTGCCCCTCATGCCTGGAACTCTTGGCTATTTTCCCTCACTGTCCCTCATGCCTGGAACTCTTGGCTATTCTCCCTCACTGCCCCTCATGCCTGGAACTCTTGGCTATTCTCCCTCACTGCTCCTCATGCTTGGAACTCTTGGCTATTCTCCCTCACTGCCCCTCATGCCCGGAACTCTTGGCTATTTTCCCTCACTGTCCCTCATGCCTGGAACTCTTGGCTATTCTCCCTCACTGCCCCTCATGCCTGGAACTCTTGGCTATTTTCCCTCACTGTCCCTCATGCCTGGAACTCTTGGCTATTCTCCTTCACTGCCCCTCATGCCTGGAACTCTTGGCTATTCTCCCTCAATGCCCCTCATGCCTGGAACTCTTGGCTATTCTCCCTCACTGTCCCTCATGCCTGGAACTCTTGGCTATTCTCCCTCAATGCCCCTCATGCCTGGAACTCTTGGCTATTCTCCCTTACTGCCCCTCATGCCTGGAACTCTTGGCTATTCTCCCTCACTGCCCCTCATGCCTGGAACTCCCTGCCGTTCCCTCTCTCTGCCCTTATCCCTGGAACTGCATGCATTTTTCCCTCGTTGCCTCGTAACCAGTGTGGTGTACTGGTTAAGAGCAGTGGACTGGAGAACAGTCCTCTAAGAATTCTCTCAGCCCCACCTGCCTTACAAAGTGCCTGTTGTAGAATGAGGAAGGGGAAGTAATTGTAAGCCACTTTGAAATTCCTTTGAGATAAGTGTGGTATAAAAAACTCCTCTCTTCTTTTCCTTTTAACGCCACACTGTTTTCCCTCACTGCCCCTTCTGCCTGGAACTTTCTGTTATTTTCTCTCACTGGATCTTTAGCTTGGAACTCCTTCCCAGAACACCTAGGCTCCATTTATCTCTCTCATATCCCACCTCAAAACAAGCTTTTTTGTAAATGCATCCAGTACTCTGACAGTGCTATGTATCACCATCACCATGAAATCACATACACAATCCTGAATGAAAAACAATGGATACAGTCATATAAATGCCAATATTCACACAGCAGGAAACTCCTCCTTCCCAGTGTCCTGTCCCATTACCTGCAACCAAAGAAGAGCTCCAGCAATGAAATCCAGAACAGCTGCCTCACAACCATAGAACCCCCTCTGCTTAAAAACCTCACCAAAACGTGAGCATCATTTTAGAACAGGGGTGTCAAACATGCGGCCCGGGGGCTGAATCAAGCCCCTGGAGGGCTCCCATCAGGCCCCCAAGCATCTGGCTGTCATCTGCTTCCTTCTCCCTCTCTCTTGCTTCCTTCTGCATCACAGTTTACTTTGCCAGGCTTGTTCAATTGCACAGCAGAGTTACAGAGCAAAACCTCTATTTTCTCCATTAGCTGAGGCTCCTCCCTCAGGGAGGAGGGAGGCAGAGCTTGCTTTGCCAGGCTCTTTCAATCGCACAGTAGAGCTACTGAGCCAAGCCTCCCCTCCTTATATTGACTGAAGCTCCTCCCCTTTCTGGTCCCCTAAGAAAGGATAGAAAGAGCCAGAGATTCCTTTGCCAGGATCCCGTGGGAGAAATACAAAGAAAGCACCTTTAAGACCGAGTACTCATGTTTTAAGGTTTTTTTAAAAGAATCTTTAGTTCTGTTTGTGTCCTAATTTTAAATAGGTACACACGTAGCCCAGCCCAACCTGACATGGTCTGGCCCAACAAAGTCTCATTTATGTCAGATCTGGCCCTCATAACAAACGAGTTTGACACCCCTGTTTTAGAACTATTGTTAGACATTTATCTTCGAGTTAGATTGGGCATGGGGATAGTTGGTAGATTGGAATGTTGGACATTTATTTACATCTTGTCTAGATTTAGTAGGATTTAAAATGGAACTTTTAGAGAATAACTACTTATAAAATATGTTTAGGGTTTGGCGGTTTTTTGGGGGGGGGGGAGCTGCTTCCAGAATGTAAGCTATGGAATCCACACATATTTGTACATGGCACTTTAAAACAAACACTGTAAATGGAATAATCTTCTAGTCCTTATGGCTGTAGGGTAAAAATATTACGTGTAGCGTGCAGAACAGCTGCATCTGTATACGCCTGGGAATCTCAAAAGCCTATACGCAATCACAACTTCATTGTGTGGCTGGGATTACGCTCCTTTTTTTGTTTTTGTGCTTGCGTGTGAGTGTGCAAGGATACACAAAGCTCAATCAGATGTGTTGTTGTGATCTGTATTGGTGGGGGGACGTGCTGCAGGTGCCCATGACACAGGGTGAGAATTAATTGGGTTGGAAAGAGGATAAACATAGAAAAAGGAAACGAGGGACGTTTAAGTGGGTCTTGGATGGGCTGCATGGCTTCCACTGTCGGGAGAGTTTGCCCACTGTGCTGTTGCAGTACATGTCGGAAAATAGGGCTTAACACTAAAATGTCAGCTCCCATAGTACCATAAGCCCATTCATAATCCTTCTGATAATTTAAATTGCTGGAACAGCATCTTCGGTGCTGCAATTGGTGAAGGGCAGGTACATATAAAATCCAGATCTCCCCCCCTCCCCATTTCAATTCACATTAACCAAAAAGTCATAAAAAAAACCCCTAGGGTGCCTAAATAATGGAAGGGGAGATCACGGAATTCAGTAAAGTAGTTTCTCTTACACATTACCGAAGAAGCAAACACTATCCCTCCCCTTACCCAGGCTGATTTAAAAGCCAGAATTCAAAGGGTGTGATGTTTGTCCACGCTAGTTGTCACATTTGCATTCCTGCTCGGCTTGAGGGTAATGGCACGGCACAGTGTCTGTCCCAAAGGACCATCAAACACCACGCTTTGGTGATAAAAAATGCAGAAGGTTTTAATTAACATTAAAAATCTCTGCATCTGTCCACAGCTGCAAGCTGCATCTATTCACAATGCCATTGTGAGCGACTCATTTGTTCGGGGACGGCAAGAATTAAAACACACACACAGGCATACACACAAAAGGGGGGATTTTCGCTGCAGATATCGTAGAACTAATTCAGGGCCCATGAATATGTGGGCATCCCCATCTCTTCACATCTCAGGGTATGGAAGTGGAGAGAGCATTATCTTTTTCCTTCCCACTTTGAGAACAATTCCCCTGCCAGAAACTTCATGGCACACCTGGCTAAGAAGGTGGCATGTAGGCGCCATGCTGGTGGATGCTGTGCCTGTTCATTGTGTAGGTATAGATCCAGACAGGTAGCGGGGGACTGTTGAAAGCAGCTGATGAAACTCAAGCTGCCTGGGTGACACAGATGGAAGGCCTTAAAATTTCTCCCAGGCTCACACCCAAGGGAATGTCGATAATAGCAGGGTGGTTTGGGGCTTTCTCTGTGCGAATCCTTCAGGAATGGAACTAAGTGAGGGGCTGTGCCAGATGGAGGGTATCTTCATCCAGAGACCAGAGTGCAAGGTGTCGGGGACTCTGCTCTGCTACACTCTCTGCTCGATCTGGGAGGGAGAGAAGGGCTTCTGAGTTGTAAGCAGGGCTTTTTTTTTTTTAGCAGGAATGCAGTTTCTGCTAGCTTGGCATCAGGGTGTGTGGCCTAAAATGCAAATGAGTTCCTGCTGGGCTTTTTCTACAAAAAAACCCTATGTGGAACAATGGTGATGCCAGGGTGTGGCCTAATATGCAAATAAGTTCCTGTTGGACTTTTTCTACCAAAAAAGCCTTGGTTGTAAGCAGTGTCACCCTCCACAATGAGTCTCAGGCACACATACAATCCTACTCTCCATACTTCAGATTCTGTTTTTCCAAACTCCTTGGGTAAAAACGGGGAGGGTGGCAAACAAAGGCAGTTCTCCCTCCCCCAAGTTAGCCGGGGCACTGCCTAGCCTGGAATAGACATCACGTCATCTCCCCCCTTCCTCTGAGCCACCAGTCTGCACCTGCTCCCTCCTCCCCCAGCCCCCTCCTGGGAAAGGGGATCAGGCCAAAAGGTAGTGCCCCCTCCCTTCCTTGGCAACACCCTGCCCCTCATGCAGAGCAGCCTGCCTCTGCCCCTGGCATTGACCCAAGGAGCTCCAGTGGCCGGCACAGTCGTACGCCAGGGGTGGAGGCAGGAAGACAGGATACTGGGGAGGGGAGAGTCCACTGGTGGATGGCAAGGGGAGGGAATAAATGAGCGGTGTCAGCCTGGCCCAGAACGGTGGAGTCAACATGTGCTCAGAGATTCCTGCTCCAGCCAGTGCCAGGTGGTTGGGGGAAGGGTCAGGATCCTGAATCTCACTATGCCTTGAGGGAAGCTAACACAACCAAGGCCTAAAGATGGAAGAGCGGGGTTTTGAGCAGGAATGCCAAAAGAGGAGTGGGACAGAAACAACAGAATTTAAAATTAGGTTTTTAATATGTTTTGTACAGTGGCATCCTTGCCCTGTTTGTGTGTGTGTGTGTGTGTGTGTATACACTCTCTGCTTTTTCCTCGCATGGCTATGAGAAGAATATAATGGAGCTCTGGGTATGGGAGGGGGTTCTGCTATACAGATAAATACTGATTTTGGGCCGGTGGTGCCAATCCTGGGCATGATCGTGGGCCTTTATGTGTGTGGGTGTAGGGAGGAAGAGAGCGGGGATGGATTAACAAATAGGCTGAGCAGGCACCGGTTTATGAGCCCCTACGCCTTTAGGGGCCCCAGGCCAGCCCCCCACCCAGTTTTTCCCCCGGTTGTTAACGTTTGTTTCGTGTAATAACATTGGTTTATTAAAATTGTTGGTTGGTAAAACTGAAAACATATCAGGAGATGGTTGGTGAGCCCCCCCCCCACCCCACCCCGAGATTTCGACTGCCTAGGGGCCTCCACTGGATTTAATCCGGCCTTGGAAGAGAGAAGGTGGAAAAGCCAGAAGATGGTGGGGAGATCTTGGCGATGATGGAGCCAGAGGCCGAGGCCCCGGCCCTAGCGAGGGTTGTTTATTTCTGGCAACGCCAGATGCCAAGGGTGGAGAGATGCCAAGGATGGACCAGGGCGGTGGGGAGGAAGGCTGACGGTGACGCCTAGCAAGGCTCGGTGTTTGCATTTTTGGGCAGGCCAGGGAGGGGGGGGGGTTGCATGCGAGGAGGGGGGGGGAGAGGCAGACACGAAGGTGGCGTTGCGCAGGCGGACGGTCTCTCCCCGGCCCCCACTCACCGAAGCTGGGGCGGACGCTGGCGATCTCGGCCATGGCTGCCGGCAGAGGGGAGCGGCGGCCTTGATGCGCGCAGGAGAAGGGCCCCCCCTTCGGCAGATGCGGCGCCTCGAGCCGGCCCTGAGGATGCTCCGAGTCCCGGGATGCAGGAGCTGACGACTGGTCCTGATGCAGCGCTGGCTCCGCCTCCTTCGAACGCGGCCCCGGACCTGGCCACGCCTCCCCCCGAGCGGCAGCCGAAGAGCCAAAGCCACGCCCCTTCTCGCTGCCGAACTCGCTCGACCGGTGACTCGGCAGCGGGGAAAGGGGGCGCTTGTGGGTGGGAATGAATTGGGGCGGGGGTGGCCAGACTGTGGCACTTTCGCACATATTGCATGGCTCTTGAAGCCAGTGGCGGACTGGGTTTAAAAACATTGGTTGCCTGGAGGCATAGGGGCCCCACCCACAACTAGAAGGTTATCATTTCATTTTTGTAAGAAATAAATAACATTTTCAAAAAACACAGACGTGGAAAAAAGGTACAATTAAAGCTTCTGCGAAATAAATATATATATATTTTAGTAATTACAGCGTACCTATATTGTCCATATCACTGGCACCTATGGATTGCATTTTCCCCAGGGGAGCTGATCTCTGCCAGCTGGAGATCAGTTGTAAAAGTGGGAGATCCCCAGGGCCCACCTGGAGGCTGGCAACCCTAAGTACAACATAAATTTTAGTTGCATTCCAGTAATAATATTGGAACTTCTATTCTATTTACAAGCTACTAAAAGGTCATGAACATTTTTAACATATTTTTAACATATTGCCTAATGTTTAAGGGAGACCAATTCAGCAGGGGCCCATCAGGCAAGCTGACACCCTGGCCAGTCTGACACTGGCATTTCTCTCTTTAAATCACTTCTCCAAACCACTGGCTGGCATGTAAAGTTAAAGTTGCTTTCTTTCCACCTCTCTATCCCCCCTGCCTCATTTATTTTCCTTCCTTCCTTCCTTCCTTCCTTCCTTCCTTCCTTCCTTCCTTCCTTCCTTCCTTCCTTCCTTCCTTCCTTCCTTCCTTCCTTCCTTCCTTCCTTCCTTCCTGTATTGTGGCTCTCAAAGATCTGGCGCTCATGTCCTGTGGCTCTCAAACATCTGACATTTATTCTATGTGGCTCTTACATTAACCAAGTTTGGCCACCCCTGAATTGAGGTCTTCATGCAGCATGCATCACAGCTTCCCCCTTGCCGGACTGGCTGGGAGGGGAATGCAGCTGGGCGTTAAAGCGTGGACTGCGGAGCCTGGATGAGGGCTTGGTGTCAGATATAAATACACACGAACACATGAAGCTGCCTTATACTGAATCAGGGCTTTTTTTGTAGGAAAAAGGCCCAGCAGGAACTCATCTGCATATTAGGCCACACCCCTTTAGCGTTACCATTGTTCCGCACGGAGCTTTTTTGTAGGAAAGGTTCAGCAGGAATCATTTGCATATTAGGTCACACTCCCTGACACCGAGCCAGCTGGAACTGTGTTCCTGTGCGTTCCAGCTCAACCGCCCCCCCCCCCCCGCCCCCCACTCCCCACACTGAATCAGACCTTCAGTCCATTAATGTCAGTCTTGAATACTCAGACTCTGGTCCTTTTCGCTGGTGACAGCGGGGATTGAACCTAACGACTTTCTGCGTGCCAAGCAGAGGTGCCTGAACTGAACCACAGCTAGGGTTGTCAGGGCTGCATTGGAAAATATCTAGAAATTTTGGAGGTGGATCTGGGAGAGGGCGGGGTTTGGGGAGGGGAGGGGCCTCAGCATGGTCCAATGCCATAGAGTCCATCCTTCAAAGCAGCCATTTTCTCCAAGGGAGCTGATCTATGCCAGCTGGAGATCTGTTGTAGAACCGGGGGATCTCCAGGTCCCAACTGCAGGCTGGCAACCCAAGGTCACAGCCCCTCTAAAGATAGTGCATTGCAACCAATATTCCCTCAAATTCCCACCCCCCATCTGACATCAAAAATCCCAAGACTGAGAAACCTATAGGAGAACACTTCAGCCTTCCAGGACATTCAATGGGTGACCTCAAAGTAGCTGTTTTATTGCAAGGGAACTTCAGGGACAGACTAGAATGGGAGATTGCTGTGCTGCAAGTTATTACCACACTTGAAACAACAGAATCCCCAGGATTTAACAGGGATATTGGTTTCTTATCTCATTACCTATGCTAACTTCATCCAGCCCTTACATCTGTATTCACACTAATTTCCCTGAAGGGCCATCTGTTATGTTATTTGAAATAATAGATTAGAACAGTAGATTGTAAAATTGGAAAGAATGCTGTTTAGTGATAATGACAAATTAATATCAAGAATTTATAAATTGTTATTGAAATGGTCTACGGAAGATGAAGTAGTTAAATCTCAAATGATAAAATGGGCAATTAATATAAACAAAGAAATACAAATGGAGTCATGGGAACACTTGTGGAAGAACTCTATGAAGATACCTACATGTTATAACATGAAAGAGAACTGCTTTAAAATGCTATATAGATTGTATACGACACCTAAGAAATTGGCAAAAATGAGCAATCAGATAATATTGGCAAATGATTCAGAAAGAAATATCAAACATTTTAGGTTATGATGTTAAGAGATCTCCAGACGTATTTTTGTTGGGATTACAAATTGAAAGTTTTCCGAAATCAGATAGAACTATTGTGTGGTATCTACTTTCAGCTGCAAGGATATTATATGCGCAGCTACGGAAGCAAGATAACATACCAGAAAAATGGGACTGGATTTTAAAAGTTATGTCTTGGAGTGAAATGGACAAACTTACAAGAATCTTAAAGGACTATGGTTTAGAGAAGTTTAAGATGGATTGGAAGAAATTTCAAATATATGTTGAAAAACATTGGAAAGGGACAATTAGTGATGTTTGAAAACAGCTGAACTGTTATAAATAAATGTTTTTTCTTCTGTTTTTTGTTTTTTTTACCGGATTAATAATATCTTTTTCTTTTGATAAAGGTTAAGAGATTAGAGTATAAGATTTTTTATTACCTTGTATTTTAGCAATTTAAGTGAACACCGGTGGGAGTCAGAAAAAGGGGGATGGTAGGGGTGAAAAGTCATGTATTGGTATTATTCTTGCATTAGTGTTTTTTTGTTTTATATAAATATTATTACAATACATTGCAATAACAAAAGTGATTTTGACACCAACCCCCCCCCAAAAAAAACAGTAGATTGTAATGTAGAAGAAGAAGAATTGCAGCTTTATACCCCGCCCTTCTCCTTGAATCAGAGACTCAGAGCGGCTTACAATCTCCTATATCTTCTCCCTCCACAACAGACACCCTGTGAGGCGGGTGGGGCTGAGAGGGCTCTCACAGCAGCTGCCCTTTCAAGGACAACCTCTGCCAGAGCTATGGCTAACCCAAGGCCATTCCAGCAGGTGCAAGTGGAGGAGTGAGGAATCAAAGCCGGTTCTCCCAGATAAGAGTCCACGCATTTAACCACTACACCAAACTGTAACGTAATGAATAGTAGGCTCTAATGTAATTTGGAATGTTATATGTTAAAATGTCTTTTTCTTGTCTGGAGATGGGAGATAATGCTACACAGCCAATTGCACCTCTTCAAAGAAGATGCTGTAAAGTCTCTTCCATGCCTGAGAGGAAGTGGATGGATCATAATGGCAAGGTCTAGTTAAGAAGAAGACTGCAGATTTATACCCCGCCCTTCTCTCTGAATCCGAGACTCAGAGCAGTTTACAATCTCCTATATCTTCTCCCCCCACAACAGACACCCTGTGAGGTGGGTGGGGCTGAGAGGGCTCTCAGAGCAGCTGCCCTTTCAAGGACAACTCCTGCGAGAGCTGTGGCTAACCCAAGGCCATTCCAGCAGCTGTAAGTGGAGGAAGGGGGAATCAAACCCGGTTCTCCCAGATAAGAGTCCACACACTTAACCACTACACCAAACTGGCTCTCAATCACTCTTAAAAATTACTCATAGCATTCCACAATTAAGGATACATCAGTCTCAAATGTTGACATTTTTTATTTCCTTCACTGTGTTAAACCCAAACAAACGATAACCATACAAACTGAGTTTGTTATTCCTGTCTGATACTTGAATCTGTTAAACATCTTCATTATGTTGTATGCTAATTTGCTGCTCACCCTCAACCTATAGGTATGGACTGGTAATTTCTGTTTAATTTTCTGTGAAGAAGTGCGCATGTACATGAAAGCGTATACCTTGAATAAAACTTTGTGGGTCTTGAAGGTGCTGCTGGACTCAAACTTTGTTCTGCCACTTTAAACCAGCATGGCTTCCCACCTGAATCTATCTTCATGTTAGTAAGCATACATGCATAGTAGAGATGTAAGGTAAGTACTAGTATTTAGAGATGTAAGGTAAGTACTACTATTTAGAGATGTAAGTACATGGTATTTAGAGACGTAAGGTAAGTACTACTATTCCAATGTGCTAATATTAATAAATATATTGCAAAAGGGAATGAGGGTGGGGCAGAGATTGGAAGTGGGATGATGAAAAGGGATTGGAACACTTTCCCTACAAAGAAAGGTTAAAGTGCTCGTGGCTCTTTAGCTTGGAGAAACGTCGACTGAGGGGTGACAATAGAGGTTTACAAGATTACGCATGGGATAGAGAAGGTAGAGAAAGAGGTACTTTTCTCTCTTTCTTTCAAGAACTCAAAGACACTCAATGAAATTGCTGAGCGCTTGGGTTAGAATGGATAAAAGGAAGTACTTCTTCACCAAAGAGTGATTAACACATGGAATTCACTGCTGCGGAGGTAGTGGCAGATGCATGCATAGATGGCTTCAAGAGGGGATTGGATAAACATATGGAGCAGAGGTCCATCAGGGTCTATTAGCCACAGTGTATGGATGGAATTCTCAGTCTGGGGCAGTGATGCTCTGTATTCTTGGTGCTTGGGGGGCACAATGGGGGGGGGGGGCTTCTAGTGTCCTGGCCCCACTAATGGACCTCCTGATGGCACCTGGGATTTCTGGCCACTGTGTGACACAGAGTGTTAGACTGGATGGGCCATTGGCCTGATCCAACATGGCTTCTCATGTTCTTATGAAGTGGTTTAGAGGCCCAGGGAATTTGGAAAGGGAAGCATTACCTTATGTGTACAAAATTGTCCACAAATTCACCTGGATAAAGTGAATGGATAAGGATTGGGACTGTGGTCTATATACTGTTGCGTGTATCGATTAGTAGAACCCTATTCTGTGCATTCTATCCCACTTAAGGTATCATGTGAATACTTAATGCTATGCTTCAGTTCTTTCTGATGGTCCTAGGCTTCAAAAATCCAAATGCATTGGTTGTTGAATGTCCCATTTTGTTGGCTCGCAGGGCTTTTTTTGTAGCAGGAACTCCTTTGCATATTAGGCCACACAACCCTGATGTAGCCAATCCTCCTGGAGGTTGCAGTAGGCCCTGTACAAAGAGCCCTATAAGTTCTTGGAGGATTGGCTACATCAGGGGAGAGTGGCCTAGTATGCGAAGGAGTTCCTGCTACAAAAAAGCTGTATTGACTCATGATGTGTAATCCTTTGTGAGTCACTGTGAGGAAGGTAGATTGTCAATAATGTAAGTCAATAATAATAATCATGTAAAGAAAAAGTTGCTATTTGTTTTATGCAGATTATGTTCCATTACTGCCCTGAATAGAGATGGGTAGCAAGTCTATCTGTAGTCCCATGGCACAGAGTGGTAAAGCTGCAGTACTGCAGTCAATGCTTACGACCTGAGTTCGATCACAGCGGAAGCTGGGTTCAGGTAGCCAGCTCAAGGTTGACTCAGCTTTCCATCCTTCTGAGGTTGGTAAAATGAGTCCCCAGCTTGCTGGGGGGAAAGTGTAGATGACTGCGGAAGGCAATGGCAAATCACCTCATAAAAAAGTCTGCCGTGAAAACGTCGTGATGCGACGTCACCCCAAAGTCGGAAACAACTGGTGCTTGCACAGGGGACTACCTTGACCTTTCAGCCCCTTTAAAGACCAACACAATTTTTAGAGTAGAAGCCTTTTGGAGAGCCAGTTTGGTGTAGTGCCTAAGTGTACGGACTCTTATCTGGGAGAACCGGGTTTGATTCCCCCCTCCTCCACTTGCACCTGCTGGGATGGCCTTGGGTCAGCCATAGCTCTGGCAGAGGTTGTCCTTGAAAGGGCAGCTGCTGTGAGAGCCCTCTCCTGCCCCACCCACCTCACAGGGTGTCTGTTGTGGGGGAGGAAGGTAAAGGTGATTGTGAGTCGCTCTGAGACTCTTCGGAGTGGAGGGCGGGATATAAATCCAATATCTTCTTCATCTTCTTCTTAAAACTCCCAGGGAGCTTTGATCCTCAAGAGTTTATACCATGGAAATCTTGTTGGTCGCTAAGGTGCTACTGGACTTGAATCTTGCTGTAGGCAACACTTCTTGAAATCTTAGGTGCCTAAGAGGAATGACCAGCTAAGATCTGCAGCAGTCAGAGGGGGGACTGAGTTCTAGAACCTAGCCCTGCTCCATGATTATGCACGCAAGAGCTGCAAGTTGCAACTGATTTATGGCAACACCAAGTGGCTTTCAAGGCACATGAGAAGCAAAGGTGGTTTGCCATGGCCTTCCTTAGCAGAGCCTTCCTTGGCGGTCTCCCATCCAAGTACCAACCCTGCTTAGTTCCTGATATTGGGCTGTCCCATGCTCCCCTCCCTTCTGGCTCCAGGATTAGACAGAATAGGCACAATACAAAATATGCACATTACTATTTAACCTGTTCGTTTTCCGTGGGGCCCAGAATTCAGCCTCTTTTTTCGGTGTGTCTGTGTGTGCGTGCTGATTTCTTCTGAGCACTGGTTCTACCACAAACAAGAACAGAAGTGTGGGACGAACTACCCCAACAGTCCCTCTGGGGAATCATTCTCCCTGCACCAATTGCTTTCTATTTATCAGGAGAGAACCAAGATTAAAAACGAAGACTTGAAACACTGAGCTCCTGTGTCCCACCAGAAGGCATCCAGACATCTGGATAAGGATTCTGACTTTCTCTGCTCCAGAGGTTGTGACCCAGTTAAAGACCATGAGGCTGCTGTGGAGCAGACCCCTGGCCTATTATGGGGTCGGTTCTCATCCCAGCTTAGCTACCTAAGCCGGAGGAAGGGGCAGAGAGGAAGAGATGCAAAGAAGTCAGTCCCAGAAAAAGTACTTCAGACCAACACAGCTGCCCACCTGGATCTACCAGCACTGCTGTCAGATGGCCATCTAGCCTCTCAATATAGCACTGGAAAAGGTACAGAAAAGGGCAACTAAAATGATGAAGGGGATGTAACATCTTCCCTATGAAGAAAGGTTAAAGAGGGCTTTTTAGCTTGGAGAAACGATGATTGAGGGTGACATGACAGAAGTTTACAAAATTATGCATGGGACAGAGAAGGCAGATAAAGAAGTACCTTTCATCCTTTCTCACCGTACAAGAATGGGCACTCAGTCAATCTCTCTAACACATTTCAAATAAGAGATTGATGCTTTAAAATTCATCCATACTCTGTCATATCTGGGGCTCTGGGGGGGCTGATTTTTGAGATAAGAGGCACCAAATTTGCAGCATAGCATCCAGTGCATCTCCCCAAAATACCCTCCAAAATTTCAAAAGGATTGGACCAGGAGGTCCAATTCTATGAACTGCAAAAGGAGGTGTCCCTACCCTTAATTACTTGCAATGGAGGGAAGGTGTTTTTGTTGTTGTTCAGTCGCACAATCAAGTCCGACTCTTTGCAACCCTATGGACAAAGTCACGCCAGGCCCTCCTATCTTCTATTTATTTATTTATTTATTTATTTATTTATTTATTTATTTATTTAATTAATTAATTAATTAATTAATTAATTCGATTTATATCCCGCCCTACCCCACCGAGGTGGGCTCAAGGCGGCTCACAACATAAAAACCAACAAAATCAATTTAAATACATTAATAATACATTAATAATTATAATTATACAATAAAATACATAAAATACATATAAAATACATAAAAACACATAAAACTCACTTCAGTATGTACTATGCTACCTTCCTTAAGTCAATTCTTCAATATTCCAGTATTAAATAATCTGGTGTTCGAGATTTGAGTGTTCAGGCATTCCGATAACAATTAATTGTATGCCAACCGGAAGAGGGCTGTTTTGCAGGCCCTGCGGAACTGTTCAAAGCTCCGCAGGGCCCTCACCTCTACCATCTTCCGAAGTCTGCTCAAATTCGTGTTTGTTACATCAGTAACACTGTCCAGTCATCTCATCTTTTGCCGTCCCCTTCTTCTTTTGCCTTCTGTCTTTCCCAGCATCAGGGTCTTCTCCAGTGAGTGCTCCCTTCTCATTTGGTGGTCAAAGTATTTGAGCTTCAGCATTTGACCTTCCAAGGAACAGTCAGGGTTGATTTCCCTTAGGACTGACTGATTTGAATAGCTCACACAGCTTCAAAAGGTAGGGTTGCCAAGTCCAATTCAATAAATATCTGAGACTTTGAGGATGGAGACAGGAGCAAGGTTGTGACAAGCACAGTTGAGTTCCAAAGGAGTTCTGGCCATCACATTTAAAGGGGACTGCACATTTAAAATGTGTTATTCTGAGGCCTCCTCTCTCCTTGGCTTTGTGCGATTTGATCTTTGATCATACACAGTGGACACTTTCTAGCTTCCACCTTGGAAGGCATTCTTGACCCCCTCTGGCGTCAGAGCAAGAAAATCAAGGAATTCAGTTTTTATAAGCTGACATTGCTTTAGACCCTGCCCTGTATTTGCTCGCTTGCCTTTCATTAATATCTAGTTATCAGGGCTGGGTCTGCCACTAGGCAAACTAGGCAACTGCATAGGGGGCTGACCTTCTGGGTATGCCAGATTAGGTGCCCGCATGTGATTCGATGACGTTGTCAGTGCAGGGAGGGCGCTATAAGTTAGCCTTGCCTAGGGTGCCAGGTAATCTAGGGCTGGTTTGATTCCCCACTCCTCCACTTACAGCTGTTGGAATGGCCTTGGGTCAAGCATAGCTATCGCAGGAGTTGTCAAAAGCGCAGCTGCTGTGAGAGCCCTCTCAGCCCCACCCACCTCACAGAGTGTCTGCTGTGTGTGGGGGGAAGATATAGACTGTAAGCCGTTCAGAGTCTCTGATTCAGAGAGAAGGGCGGAGTATAAATCTGCAGTCTTCTTTTTCTCTATACCTCTAAAATATTGCTAACATTTGAAGACTTAGCAATTTCACTTCCGTTAAAAGTATGTTAGCACGGTGATGTCAAAACCATAAGTGTGACATCACAGATAGGAAGGCTGGCCTGGTTCTAGTCACGCCTCCCTGGAGTCACGTGCCATTGCATCGCGTCAGTCAACCGACAGGTCGCTTCAAACCACGAACAGGGCCGCGCGTTGTGCATTGCCCGTAACAAAGATGGTGCCCGCCGTTTCCTTCTACGGTTCATTGAAGATCATACACACACATCTATATTTCCTTCCTTCCATGACGTTTGGCCTGCCGCGCACGATGAATCCTCCTCCACCAAGCCCCTTCGATCCCTTCTCTCGCTCCTGAGCTTCCTCACAGACCCGCCGCCTCTTCCTTGCCAAAAAGAAATATGGCGGAGGCGGTGTCTGAAGCCCCTGTGCGCGCGCCGCTCCCGCCAGCCTTTCTCCGTCCGGAAACGTCACGTGAACTTCCGGTTTGAGGAAGCGGGCGGCTGGAGTGGGGGAAAAAAATGGCACAGGAGAGCGGCTGTCGTTTGGGGGGCGCGGCGGAGTCGCCCGCGAGGTTAGTTAGGGGGCCCGCCTGAGGTGTCGGTAAGGTGGTCGTTGGGACGGTAATGCGACGTTGCCAGGCAGGGGGCTGGGCCGTCGCGGGGACAGGTTCTCTCCAGAGCTTTTTTAATAGCAGGAACTCCTTTGCCTATTAGGCCACACACCCTTGATGCAGCCAATCCTCAAGGAGCTTACAGGGCTCTTCGTACAGGGCATACTGTAAGCTCCAGGAGGATTGGCTACATCAGGGGGTGTGGCCTTATAGGCAAAGGAGTTCCTGCTACAAAAACCCTGGTTCTTTCTGACACAAATTTAGTTCCCTCCCCTTTTCTAGGCTGGTCTCCCCTGTTCGGTCTTCCTAGTAGCCTTGTGAGGTCGATTAGGCTGGGGGGGTGGGCGGACTGACAGACCTCTTAGAGTGCACTGGAGGGCTAAGGGTGCCAACCTCTAGATCAGGGGTGTCGAACTCATTTGTTATGAGGGCCAAATCTGTCATATATGAGACCTTGCTGGGCCTGGCCATATGTATACCTATTTAAGATTAAGTAGAGATATAAATTTTATAAAGAATACAGACAAACACAAATATATATTTAAAAAAACCTTAAAACATGCTTAAAACGTTAGCACTCATTGGTCTTAAAGATGCTTTCTTTGTATTTATCCCATGAGATTCAGGAAACTGGACAAAGGAAGCTCTGGCTCTTTCCTGCCTTTTGCAGGGGACTGGGGGGGAGGGAGGAGCCTCAGCCAATAGAAGGAAGAGAAGCTTGTCTCAGTAGCTCTGCTGTGCAATTGAGAGAGCCTGGCAAAGCAAGCTATCCCTCCTCCCATTCCTCCCCAAGGGAAGAGCCTCAGCCAATGAAGAAAATAGAGGCTTTGCTTTGTAGTTTCTGTGTGATTGAGCAAGTCTTGCAAAGCAAGCTGTGATGCGGAAGGAAGTAAGAGAGAAGGAGAAGGATGCAGACGAGAGTCAGTTGCTTGGGGGCCAGATAGGAGCCATCCCGGGGCCTGATTCAGCCCCCGGGCCACATGTTTGATACCCCTGCTTTAGGTGGTGCCTGGGGATCTCCTGGAATTACAGCTGGAAAAGCAGTAAGGGTGTAGTTGTGGTGTCTTAAAATTTAGGCAGTTTAGCCAAACTTGCTGAAGGTGAGAGCCATACAGAATAAACCTCAGCTGTTAGAAGAAGATGATGATATTGGTTTTATATCCCGCCTTACACTCTGAATCTCAGGGTCTCAAATCTCCTTTACCTCCCCCCCCCCCACAACAATGTATTGAGAGCCACAAGACAGGAAGGAAGGAAGGAAGGAAGGAAGGAAGGAAGGAAGGAAGGAAGGAAGGAAGGAAGGAAGGAAGGAAGGAAGGAAGGAAGGAAGGAAGGAAGGAAGGAAAATAGACGGGGGAGGTAGAGGTAGAAAGAAAGCAGCGTTAAATGCATTATCCAAGCTGCTGGCTTGGCTTGGAGAAGTGATGTAACGAAACAAATGCTTTCTCCAAGGTGGCTGACGAGGCAGTGGGCACTTCGAGAGCCACAAAATAGGTGTGAAAGAAAAAGAAGAGATTGGATTTATATCCCGCCCTGTACTCTGAATCTTAGTCTCAGAGTGGTCACAATCTCCTTTACTCCCCTCGCAGCAGGCACCCTGTAAGGTAGATGGGGCTGAGAGAGCTCTCCCAGAAACTGCCCTTTCATGGACAACTCCTGTCAAAGCTATTGCTGACCCAAGGCCATTCCAGCAGGTCCAAGTGGAGGAGTGGGAAATAAAACCCGGTTCTCCCAGATAAGAGTCTGCACACTTAACCACTACACCAAACTGGCTCGCTGCGTAATTCTCTCTGTGAGAATTACAGTCTCTTCCTAATCTTCGTTCGCGAAGTCAAGCCGAGAGATAGGCTCTGAGGCCTATATTGTCTCCTCTGAGGCCTATATTGTCTCCTCTGAGGCCTATATTGTCTCCAGTTTAACTGTCTGGGGATGCAAACTGTTACTCAAACTGACAGCTTTCCAGATTTTCTTCTCCGCTCCCCCCCCCTTCCCATTTGGGCCTTCTGACTTTTCATGAGTTCTGATTGGCTGTCAGCTGCTACAGTGGCACCCAACAGGAATAGAGGGGATTGGTGATCAACAGAAAGAGGCGGGACCTTTGTCTTTCCATCAGGGGGGCTGATCTGGGAGAGCAGTATGCAAAAGCGAATGCAGGTTAAAATCAGCAATGCTGTCAAAGATCCAGAAGCTTGTCCTAATAGATCTCTTTGTTTCGGCAGTAGCTGACCGACATTGCTTCATTTCTAGAACTTATTTTATTTATTTATTTATTTATTTATTTATTTAGAATTTATATCCCGCCCTTCCCTTATGATAGGGACGCCAGCCTCCAGGTGGGACTTGGGGATTCCCCAGAATTACAGTTCATCTCCAGACTGCAGAGATCAGTTCCCCTGGAGAAAAGAGCTGCTTTGGAGGGTGGACTCTAGGGTGTTGTACCCCTCTGAGGTCCCTGTCCTCCCCAGGCTCCATCCCCAAATCTCCAGAAGTCTCCTAACCTGGATCTGACAACCCTACCTCCCCCCAACCCTGCAGAAGTGGCCGTGGGGGATCTGCCAACCCTACTTACTCAGGCAACTCAAATCAAGTAAAACTGGCTCACTGCTTGTTCTAGGTTTTAATTGAGCCTATATATTGACTGAATTGACTGACCATAATGGTTGGCGTATCTCTTCTTAGCACTCCCAATACACCACATTCTTCCTTTTAAGCCCCTTAGGAGTTTTCTAGTGTAAATGCGTGAGCATAGACTTCTCCCAGCCCAAACCTGCCATCTGCAGCAATGTTTATAATAATAATAGTAACAGTAAAACCCGAAATGTCTCTGGAAATCCTATTGGAAGTGGTGTCAGTCTGGATCCAACCCTAGAGTTGCAGAGCAAACTCTTGGGTCACAAAGCTAAGTGTGAGTCACTGGAAAAAACAATAACCTGACAGAGGTTGTCGTTGAAAGGGCAGCTGCTGTGAGAGCCCTCTCAGCCACACCCACCTCACAGGGTGTCTGTTGTGGGGGGAGAAGATATGGGAGATTGTAAGCCGCTCTGAGTCTCTAATTCAGGGAGAAGGGCGTGGTATAAATCTGCAATTCTTCTTCTTCTTCATAATGCCGGGAAAGGTTGAAGGCATTAGGAAAAAAGGAAGAAGAAGACTGCAGATTTATAACCACCCTTCTCTCTGAATCAGAGTCTCAGAGGAGTTACAATCTCCTTTACCTTCCCCCCTCCAACAGACACCCTGTGAGGTGGGTGGGGCTGAGAGAGCTCTTACAGCAGCTGCCCTTTCAAGAACAACTCCTGTGAGAGCTATGGCTAACCCAAGGCCATTCCAGCAGGTACAAGTGGAGGAGTGGGGAATCAAACCCGGTTCTCTCAGATAAGAGTCCACGCACTTAACTACTACACCAAACTGGAAGACCCAACAGGATTGAATCGATCAAAGAAGCCATGGCCCTCAGGCCTTAAGGCCTGAGCAATACTTTTAACAAGAGGACATTTTGGAGGGCCTTAATTTCAGCAGACTTGGGAGGATGGTGGAAGACAGGTGGGCCTGACGTGACTTGGTCCATGGGGTCGCAAAGAGTCGGACTCGACTGTGCGACTGAACAACAAATTCATAGGGTCACTGTGAGTTGGAAGCGACTTGATATCACTTTAGACACACATGCTTTCTTAGATAAGGGTTTGAGGCTTATGTCCAAGGCAGATCAGACTCAGTGGACTGTCTGTGCGGGTGGGCAGAACCACACTAAGAGCTGGAAGGGAAATGCTGCCAACTCCGTCATCTGTTGGGGCTCCACAAACATCTGGGGTGCCAGCTCACGGCTGCTGAACTTCCTAGCTGGAAGGTGTTGGGAACTTCCCAGTTTGCTCTAAAAGCCATAGTTCAGTGATGGCGAACCTTTTAGAGACTGAGTGCCCATACTGCAACCCAAAACCCACTTATCTATCGCAAAGTGCCAACATGGCAATTTAACCTGAATACTGAGGTTTTCGTTTAGAAAAAAACAACTCATAGTGAAATTAACAAACTGAAAGAACATTTGGTCTGGGTAGCATTTGCTTAGGAAACCAACAAAATAGTAACATGTCAGAATGGGAGAATGATGGTGAGAGTGTCATAAGGCAATAAATAGAGGCCGTTCATTGCTCTTTTGCTTGCAAGTCTGGGTTAAACTGAGAACATGCCTTTCCCAGAGGTGTTCCTATCCACCTAATTTACTTTTGAACGCGTAACATACATTATAAACATCGTTCTAGTTTGCCATTAGGAAAAAAGAATACATTAAAATATAGTGTGTTTAGTAGGAGCTGGTGGTTAGGGTGTCCAAATCAGATCTGGGAGGTCCTGATTCATATGCCCACTCTGCCCTGGCAGCTTGCTGGAAACCTTGGACCAGTAATATACTCTGAGTTAACCCACCTTATAGGTTTGTTGAAGGGGAGAGTGTGTCAAAACACTTCAGTGTCCTTTTGGGGAGGAAGGCAGGAGATACATGATGTTAGTTAATAAATTAAGTTGATTAAAGGAGTCAACTGATTTATATTGCTAAATCTGAGTCCAGCAGCACCTTAGAGAACAAGATTTTTGAGAGTTAAAGCTCCTTTTATCTAATCGAGGGAACTCTAATGGAAAGATTGTGCCCCCTCGCCCAAATCTTGTTGGTCTCTAAGGTGCTCCTGGGCTTGAATCTAGTTGTTCTACTATGGACCAGCACAGCTACTTGGAAACTTCAGAGATAGTCTGAATTGTATTAACTAGAAAGTCTGAGGTGAGAAAGGAGGGCCAATTTGGTGTAGAGGTTAAGTGTGTGGACTCTTATCTGGGAGAACCAGGTTTGATTCCCCACTCGTCCACTTTCATCTGCTGGAATGACCTTGGGTCAGCCATAGCTATCACAGAGCTGTCCTTGAAAGGGCAGCTTCTGGGGTCTTCCGGGGTTGGAAAATGCCGAGCTGAATTGCTTCTCAGAAGGGGAGCAGGCTGGGGCTTCTGTTCGGGGTAGTGGAGGGCAATTTAATGCCTACTGCCTACTTTTCTCAGTCAGAGATCAGTCCAAGATATGCACAGGAAACTCTGAGGAGATTTACCTTGGCTAAAAGGAAGTCTCGGGGGGGGGGGACTCCTTTGAGGCTTTGATGGGTCTCTGGAGACGAGTTGCATATTCATCATCTGCAGAAGTTTCCAGAGTCATTTATTTGACATAAGCTCAACAGGATCCTAACCTTCTTTGAGACTGCTAAACATCTAAAGCTATTCAAGACCGGTGTTGGATCTGGATAACTGCAGAAAAAGATACTGATGACGATCTTCATTCCAGGACTATTTAAAGTTAAACAAAATAAAAACAGAAGGTGGGAAATAGAGATTCAGAAAGCTTGGAAGAAGAAGGGGAGAAGGCGAAATTTGAACTTTGTAAATTTAAAGGACTGCTAAAAAGTGGAAAGGAATTTATTGTTTTGTGTACTTGCGGTTTTGGTGGAAAAGCCCCATCGTCACAGATTTGCAGCTCTCACAGTCAACACAGGAAATACGTCAAACATCGCGAGATCTTTTTACCAGTGAAAATGGGATTTGGTGGCAAGAAAAGCAGGAAGTGTCGGATGGAAGAGGGAAATCATTGAAGCAGCTAGCCTACTCTAGGACTATAATATCATAGAAAAACATCGGCGGCCATTGCTAGGAAGTCAAAATTTAAGCAAAGTTTTTAAAGTGTTCGGGACATTAAAAATTGGTGAAGCTGACAGAGGTGACAATTATAAGGTAAATATTATTGGACATTATCGCTGATAATTATTTTAGAAGCCTTTTGAAGGAAATTTTTTTAAAGGGAAACAGAAAGTCGCGGCCGCCATTTTGGAAGAAATAAAAACTTTAAAAATTAATATCTGAGCCCAGGAGGCTCTGAGGATGGCGAAATTAGGCTTATTGAAAAGGGCAAGCCTTATTGAAAAGGGCAAACCTGATAGTTTAAATTTAATTTGGAGAGGTCAAAATTTTCGGTGTTTTTTAAATGTCAGAGCATAAGTTAACCCGTGCAAGGACTGCCTCAGTGGAGAAAATGCAAGAGCAATTAGAAGCAATGGAAGCCAGGATGATGAAAGGGGTGAGAGACATGATAACTGCTTCTAAAAAAGAAATTAGACAAGACATTGAAGAGCTAAGGAAAGATATAGAAGATCTCAGAAATGAGACTGTGTAACATCAAAAAAAGTGCAAGAAGTGGAAGAGAGAGTGAAAGTACATAATTCCACCTTGCTAAAAATGCAAGAAAAGGTGGCAATTCATGACTGCAAATTGATGGAAACCCAGATACGTCTGAGAGGAGTACCTGAGGATGAAGAGACTGATTTGAAAGGATATATAACAAAGAATAATTGCAGAATTTTTGGAGGAAGATCCTGAAGGAACTAGAAGCATGTGTGACTATATGTATAGAGTGAACTCACTATATGCCAAGAAAAATAATCTACCAAGAGATGTGGTTATAAGATATATGACAAAAGAAATGGTGGGAAAAATCTTGAATAAAAATTTTGAAAAGACATTGATTGTGGGAGGCAGCAGAGTAAGAATCATGAAAGAATTGCCAAGACAAGTGATAAATGACAGAAAAGCATACAAAAAATTGACAGAAAAACTACGTGACAATGAAACGAGGTATAGATGGATAATACCTGAAGGTCTGAGCTTTGAGCTGCAAGGAAAAAGGATTACAATTACAAGCACACAGGAACTGCGTAGGTTTTATGAAGAACATAAAGAATTTGCACCATGATGGATTACAAATTATTATCTTGGAATGTAAATGGACTAAATTCACCACAAAAAAGAAAGGCAATGTTTCATTGGATTAAAAAGCAAAATTGTAATATAGTTTGTTTACAAGAAGTGCATATCAAACAAAAGGATTACAAATTTTTATGGAATAAACCACTGGGACTAGAATTTTATTCATTGGATAAACAGAAGAAAAGGGGAGTGATTTTCTATATTAAACAAGAATTGGAGCCGAAATTAGTGTTTAAAGATAAAGATGGAAAATTTGTAGCGGTAAAATAATATTAAATGCAAAAAAAAGTTGTTATTGGGACTGTATGCACCAAGTGGTGCAAAGGATGCTTTTAAAAAAGACATTATACAATAATTTGATGAACTGACTTATGACCAAGTTTTGATAATGGGGGACTTTAATGGAACAATTAAGAACACACTGGATAGGTCTGGGGAAAAAAAATAATAAGGAAGGAAAATTGCCAAAGTCTTTTTTTGAATTGGTCAAACAAGAAAATTTGGAGGATATATGGAGGATATTTAATCCTGAAGTGCGGGACTATACCTTTTTTTCAGCAAGACATAAAACTTTTTCCAGAACTGACATGTTGTGGGGCACTAAAAACTTAGGCCTTATAACAAAGAAAATAGAGATTTTACCTAAAATTGGGGCTGACCATAACCCAATAATGTGGATTACAAAATTGTCTAAGAAGTTGAGAAGATGGAGATTGAATGAAGATTTACTACAGAATAAAGAAATAGTGACATCTCTAGAAAATGAAACTAAAACTTTCTTCCAAATGAACGATAAAGAGGATATAGAATTTCAGACTGTCTGGGATGCTTATAAAGCGGTAATGAGAGGAATATTGATTACATTGAATAACAAAGATAAGAGGGCAAAAGAAAAACAGATGTTGGACATTAAAAATGAAATAAAGAAAAAAGAAGGGGAACTGAGAAAAAGGCCAGGGAAAAAGAAAATTATAAGGGAGATTACATTATTACAAAAGCAAATGAGACATTTGTTAAATAAAGAACTGGAATGGAAGCTGAAAAGATTGCAGCAGAAATCTTTCGAGGGAGCAAACAAACCCGGAAAATATTTGGCCTGGCAACTGAAGAAAAAGAGAGAAAGTAAAATGATTAATAAAATTGTGGTGGATGGAAGAGAGGTGGTAGATCAAGAAGGAATAAAAAGAGACTTCTTTAAGTATTATGCCAAGTTATTTAAAGGTGTTAAAATAAGGAAAGAAAAGATGGATGAGTACTTACAAAAGATAAAAATAACACCCTTAGCAGAAAATATGTGAAAAGTTTTGAACGATCCAATTGAAAAAAAAGAAATTGAAGCAGCAATTAATGCAATGAAAAATGGAAAAACACCTGGGCCAGATGGATATTCAGCTAATTTTTTTAAAACCCTCAAAGAGGAGTTAATCCCAAAACTTCAGAAATTGATGAATATGATAAGAACAAAGGGAAAATACCAAATACATGGAAGGAACCTGTTATTTCGTTGATTCCAAAGGAAGATAGAGATGTTACGAATGTAAAAATTTTTAGACCAGTTTCATTATTAAATAATGACTAGAAATATATATACAAGAATCTTGGTAGAATGGTTTAAACAATATTTGAAAACCTTTATAAAGGAAGATCAAGTGGGGTTTCTTCCCAAAAGGCAAATAAGAGACAATATCAGAATTGTTGTAAATATTGTAGAATATTATGAAAGACATCCAGAAAAGGAAGTAGCATTATTCTTTGCGGACGCAGAGAAAGTATTTGACTATTTAAATTGGGATTTTATGTTTGCAGTAATGGAGAAAATGGAGCTGGGAGAAAGCTTTATAAGAATGATAAAAGCAATATATACTGAACAACGTGCAAGGCTATGTATAAATACTGATCTTACAGAAGACATAATAATTCGTTAAGGTACAAGACAAGGTTGTCCCCACTGTTGTTTATAATGACTCTTGAAATATTACTGATGCAAATTCAAGAAGATAAAGAAATAGAAGGATTAAAAGTAAAAGGATTTACTTACAAATACAGAGCATTTGCAGATGATATAATGTTTATAAATGAAAACCCCATACAAATCACACCTTTGTTGTTAGCCAAAATACAAGAATATGGGGAGTTGGCGGGACTTTGTATTAATAAAGAAAAATCAAAACTTCTATGTAAAAATATGCAAATAAGCAAAAAGAATTGCAAAGACTAACAGGCTATGAAGTTGCCTCCAAGGTAAAATATTTGGGTGTGGAGATAACAATGAAGAATATTGATTTGTTAAAAAATAATTATGAGAAGCTATGGCGTAAAATGGATGAAGATATGTTAAAGTGGAATAAACTTAATTTGTCACTGTTGGGTAGAATAGCCGCAATTAAAATGAATATTCTACCAGGAATAATGTATTTGTTTTAAACTATTCCGATTGTGAAAGACAGTAAACAATTTAATAGATGGCAAAGAAAAAATTCAGAATTTGTGTGGGCGGGGAAGAAATCAAGAATTAAAATGAAAATTTTAACAGATGCAAAAGAGAGAGGTGGATTTCAATTACCAGACTTAAAATTATATCATGAAGCAATTTGCTTAGTATGGATAAAAGAATGGATAATGTTGTTAAACAAAAAACTCTTAGCGTTGGAAGGTCATGGAAATAAATTTGGCTGGCACGCTTATATGTATTATGGGGAAAAAAAGATAGACGGCGTTTTCTCTCACCATTATATAAAAAACAGCTTGCTAAATACATGGATGAAATATAAGAAATATGGAGATGAGAGAAAACCGTTACAGATAGTGCCAGACGAAGTGATAAAAATAACAGCTGAGACGGGTGAAGAAAAGTGGTTGTCATATAATCAACTATTAAAAATACAAAGTGGCAAAATAGAATTGAAAACTGCTGAATAATAGAAAGAGCTGAATAATAAATATGATTGGTTTCAAATGCAACAAATAAAGAGCTTGGTGGAGAATGACATTAAAACTGAAGGAATAAGAAAAGAGCAAGCAGAAATGGAAAAAGTTCTGCTCGAGACAACGAAAAATTAATTTCAAAATTATATAAATTACTTTTAAAATGGTCTACGGAAGATGAAGTAGTGAAATCTCAAATGATTAAGTGGGCAATTAATGTAAATAAAGAAATACAGATGGAAACTTGGGAATATTTGTGGAAGAACTCTATGAAGCTTTCAACGTGTCATAGTATTAAAGAGAACTGTTTTAAAATGACGTATGGATGGTATATGACTCCTAAGAAATTGGCAAAGATGAATAATAAGATGCCGGACAGATGTTGGAAATATAAAAAACATGAAGGTTCTTTCTACCATATGTGATGGACTGGTGAAAGAGCAAAAAAGTATTGGCAGATGATTCAACAAGAAATTTCTAGGATCTTGGTATATGAATTTAAGAAAGTTGCAGAGACTTTTCTGTTGGGATTACAAATGGAAAAATTCCAAAAGAAGATAGATTTCAGCTGCTAGGACATTATATGCGCAGTTGTGGAAGCAAGAAAAAATACCAGAGAAATGGGATTGGATTGTAAAAGTTATGACATGGAGTGAAATGGACAAATTAACAAGAATTTTAAGAGACTATGATTTAGAAGTTTTTAAGATGGAGTGGAAAAAGTTCAGAAGATATGTAGAAAAAGAGTGGAAAATAAAAGGACATTGGACAATTTTTGATAATGATTAAGTCTTAGAAAAAAGAAGAATATTAATTTTTGTTTTTATTAGTTAAGGGTACCTTTAAACATTAGTACTATAAGTAAATAACACCGGCGGGGGTCAAGTAACGGGGGGAAGGGATGGGTAGAAAGTAATATATGGGATAGATAAAAGAAGTTATTAATGATGCAAGAAATATAATTTGTTACCATATGTTACCAAATAAAATTGTTTTAACACGAAAGGGCAGAGTTTCTCTCAGCCCCACCTACCTCACAGGGTGTCTGTTGTGAGGGAGGAAGATAAAGGAGATTGTGAGCTGCTCTGAGACCCTGAGATTCAGAGTGAAGGGCGGGATATAAATCCAACATCTTCTTTCTTTTAACTAAAACTGCAATCCTGTGCATGTGTAGAGAGTAGGCCCCACAGTGCTCACTGTAGATTATTTCCAAGAAACCATGGAGAGCAAGCCCAGTGAGGAAAGGGACTTGGGGATATTCAATCTGGAGAAGAGGAGGTTGAGGGGGGAGACATGATTGCTCTTTTGAAGTATTAGAAGGGCTGCCACTTAGAGGAGGGCAGGGAGCTGTTCCTGCTGGCAGCAGAGGAGAGGACTGGCATAGGAAAAACTGTTTAACAGTAAGAGTTGTTCAGCAGTGCAATCGACCCCGTCACTGGCAGTCGTTAAGCAGCGGCTGGACAAACACTTGTCAAGGATGCTCTGGAAAACCAGAACAGCAGTGCAACAGTTCAAAACAGCTTATCAACAATTTTCCTTATGGTCCCTGTAGCTTGAAAGAGCTCTGCTCAGATACTGCTATCAGAAGCATTGTATTTGAAAGCAAGGAAGCCTGCAGTTCCTCCCTTTCCACTCCTAAACCAGAGGCGATTCTGACTGCTGTTTCTGCCAGATTAGTGGGATCCAACATTTCCTGTAATAAACCCACATCCCTTCAAAAAAAGTGCTTGATTCAAGGCCCTGATTTCTCCTCCCCTCCCCCATTCCCACACACCCATGCTCTCTTCTTCCCTTCGGCTTGGACCATGCCACAACAGTTTTGAAATTTGATATGCAACCAGGTCTTGGCCACATGAAAGCTGCATTATACCCATCTCTCTAGTGCAGGGGTGGCCAAACTGTGGCTTGGGAGCCACATATGGCTCTTTCACACACATCGTGTGGCTTTTGAAGCCCTCACCAGAGAAGGCATTTGTCTCTTTAAACCACTTCTTCAAGCCAAGCCAGCCAGTGGCTTGGAGAATGCATTTAAAGTTCAAGTTGCTTTCTTTCCAACTCTCCCTCCACACCTATTTTCCTTCCATCCTTCCTTCTCTCATACATCTGACATTTATTCTCTGTGGCTCTTACGTTAAGCAAGTTTGGCCACCCCTGCCCTAGTGGGTACCATCTAACCCCCTCCCTAAAACTGCAGGAACACCTGCAAGGAATTTTCCTCTGTGCGTTGTGCTTGGGGGCTGCATTGTGGTTGCACCCACCCCCATGTCAGAATTCCAAAGGTGCCCACGAGCTCAAAAAGCTTGGAGTGCCCTGTTGTCTCTCTGAAGGAGGCCCAGTTAGGGTTGCAAGGTTTGGGTTGGGAAATACCTGGAGATTTGGGGGAAGGAGCGTCAGTTTGGGGAGAGGAGGAGCTTCAATGAGATATGACTCCAGAGCCTTGTGCATGGGCGGGGAGGGGCAAGGGAGCACGTGTGCCCGCAGAGAGGGCTCCGAGTGCCGCTCTGGCACCCGTGCCATAGGTTCGCCACCACTGCCAAAGTTGGTAGAGCCAGCATGGTGTAGTGGTTAAGAGGGACAAACTCTAAACTGGGTTTGATTCCACACTTCTCCACATGCAGCTAGTTGGGTGACCTTGAGTCAGTCCCAGTTCTTTCAGAGCGGTTCTCTCAAGAGCAGTTCTTTCAGAGCTCTCTCAGCCCCACCTGCCTCACAGGTTGTCTGTTGTAGGGAGAGGAAGATTGTCATCCACACTGAGACTCCGAGTGAAGGGCAAGGTATAATTCCAACTCTTCATTGAATGGGAGAGTGAGGAGAAAGACTGAGTGGGGACTCAGGCTGTCTCCAAACCAGACAGGCCTCTGGTTATAATAAAAACAAAAATGGCAGCATGTGAGGTGCTCAAACACAAGCTTAGAAATGGTTCAAATGCCAGGGCTTTTTTGAGCAGGAAGAAAAAGACTGCAGATTTATACCCTGCCCTTCTCTCTGAATCAGAGCAGCTTACAATCTACTAAATCTTCTCCCCCCACAACAGACACCCTGTGAGGTGGGCGGGGCTGAGAGAGCTCTCACAGCAGCTGCCCTTTCAAGGACAACCTCTGCCACAGCCATAGCTGACCCAAGGCCATTCCAGCAACTGCAAGTGGAGGAGTGGGGAATCAAACCCGGTTCTCCCAGATAAGAGTCCGCGCACTTAACCACTACACCAAACTGGAACGCACAGGAATGCAATTCTGGCTGGCTTGGCTCATCTCCTGCCACAAATTTTGTTAGTTTTTTAGGGTGCTCCTGAACTCTTGCTCTTTTCTACTATTATCGGTAATAGTTATTGTCATTGTGGACTGCTAGTAGCTCTGTGTATGTGGTGAAAGAGTCAGGTAGGATAGGGAAAGGTGAGGAAAATGTGTGCAGGGTTGAAGTACCAGCTGTTTTCTAATGCTGCATATTGATATTACTCAGTTATTGGTTGGAATGGCCACAGCAGGAAACACTGTGGTGCAGTGGCTATGGTGTCAGGCTAGCACAGGCGTGGCCCAACTGCGGCTTGGGAGCCACCTGTGGCTCTTTCACACCTCTTGTGTGGCTCTCGAAGCCACCACTACCCCGTTGGCTGTCTTGGAGAAGGCATTTCTCTGTTTAAATAACTTCTCCGAGCGAAGCCAGCCTGTGGCTTGGAGAATGGATTTAGTTGCTTTCTTTCCTCTCTTTCCCTCCTCCCTCATCTACCTGTCTGTCTGTTTCCCTCCCTCCCTCATGGCTTTCAAACATCTGACATTTATTCTGCGTGGCTCTTACATTAAGCAGGTTTGTCCAAACTCCGGTTAGAACTTGGGAGGCCAGGATTCAAATCCTTGTTCAGGTGTTGGCTGAATTTTGGCCTTTTCTCCACCTAACCTACCTCCCAGGGTTGTTGTGAGCATAAAACAGAAGAGGGTAGAGCCATACCAGCTCTTTGGAGGAAGGGCGGGGTTAAAACAAGTGCCAGAGGGAAGCAAACCGCAGTCTTGTCGGCGTGGTTAGTGGCCTGCTGAAGATATGGGGATGTGTTATGGCAGGGGTGGCCAAACTTGCTTATCGTTAAGAGCCACATAGAATAAACGCCAGACATTTGAGAGCTGCAAGACAGGAAGGAAGGCAAATAGATGGGGAGGGAGAGGTGGGAAGAAAGCAACTTTAACTTTAAATGCACTCTCCAAGCTGCCAGCTGGCTTGACTCGGAGAAGCGATTTAAAGAGAGAAATGCCTTCTCCAAGCTGGCTGACAGAACGATGGGGGTTTCAAGAGCCACACAAGAAGTCCTAAGCCCCAATTTGGCCAATCTGTGTTATGGGAAGGTGGAGGATGCAGGTAATTGTGGGAGGAGATTTGATGTTCTGACAAAGAATGGGGTGGGAGTTAGGCCAGCCCTGAAGCAAGGCAGAGAAGTTAAGCTGTTTCTGTGAGGGGAAGGGCAAAGGGTACTCTAGGTCAGTCCTCTAGGTATCCTGGGGCCAGTGTTCCCCCTAAGCTGAGTTAGCCTGAGCTAGCTCACAGATTTTTAGCCTCCAGCTCACACATTTGGGGAGGGACAGTGGCTCAGTGGTAGAGCATCTGCTTGGTAAGCAGAAGGTCCCAGGTTCAATCCCTGGCATCTCCAACTAAAAGGGTGCAGGCAAATAGGTGTGAAAAACCTCAGCTTGAGACCCTGGAGAGCTGCTGCCAGTCTGAGTAGACAATACTGATTTTGATGGACCCAGGGTCTGATTCAGTATAAGGCAGCTTCATATGTTCATTTTTGTCTTAGCTCAGGAAAAATGGCCCCAGAGCAATGTTCCCTCTTAGCTGTGGAGTGTTGTGAGCAAAAATTTTACTTTGTGAGCTCCTGGCATGAAAGTTGTGAGCGACTGCATCAACTATTGTGCCCTAGGGCCATTTTTCCTGAGCTGAGACAAAAATGTGTGAGCTGGAGGCTAAAGAATTGTGAGCTAGTTCGCACTAACTCAGCTTAGAGGGAACACTGCCCCAGAGCACAATAATTTATGCAGTAGCTCACAACTTTAATGCCACTGGTCATCCTTTTACTCTATATAACTGATCTTTTTTATGCCAATAAAGGCTGATGATGATGATGAACTTTCATGCCAGTAGCTCACCAAGTAGAATGTTTGCTCCCAAGACTCTGCAGCTTAGAGGGAACATTCCCTGGGGTCCTTCAGGCTCTTTTGGTTTTGCGCCATGGATTGGTTCCAGCGCAATACAATCCGTGCCCTGTCATTGCAGAATGGCATTCTGGACGCTTTAGTCAGGATGCCCCTCTTCCCCAAGATGTTGCCATGCAAGAAGAGGAGAGCCATCCCGGTCGATTCTTCCGAGGGGGAGACGGGTCCCTCCGCGGACGCCCAGCCTGTTGCAATGGAGATGTCTTCCTCAAGCGAGAGTCACCAGTTCCAGGGCCCGACGCAGCAAGACGAGGAAGCTGCCTTGACCGAAAGGAGGGCTCGGCTCAGCCCATCTGCCGACAGGCCCGCCTATTTACCGGCACCGACTCTGCCGGGACCTGACAGGGGCTTGTCTGAGTTAGAAGCGCCTGGCGGTGAAATAGCAGAGGTTCCATCTAGAACTGCTGCTCAGAACGGCTGCAGGGAGTCGACAGAGGCTTTGTCGAAAGCGGAGAAGGTCTTCTCCAGGCCAGGGCCAAATGCCTGCCTGCAGAAAAGTGAAACGAGCCAGGATTCAAACGCAGTGTCCGACTTTGTCATGGAGGAGGAGGAGCCGCAACTGGGCCATGAAGGTAAGTGAGTGATGTATGCAAAGAACTGATCGAGTGACCCAGAAATAATAAATCCCGGATTTTTGTGTTGTGTCCTCAAGCGATATTGTATTCATCTTCCATTTGAAAGCCAGTTTGGTGTAGTGGTTAAGTGCGAGGACTCTTATCTGGGACAACCGGGTTTGATTCCCCACTCCTCCTCTTGCACCTGCTGGAATGACCTCGGTCAGCCATAGCTTTTATAGAAGTTGTCCTTGGAACGGCAGCTGCTGTAAGAGCTCTCTTAGCCCCACCTACCTCACAGGGTGTCTGTTGTTGGGGGGGCGGGGGGGGGGAAGGTAAAGGAAATTGTAGGTTGCTCTGAGACTCTGTCCTTGAAAGGGCAACTGCTGTGAGAGCTCTCTCAGCCCCACCCACCTCACAAGGTGTCTGTTGTGGGGGTAGGTAAAGGAGATTGTGACCACTCTGAGATTCAGAATATAGGGTAGAATATAAATCCAGTATCATCATAATTTTTACAATAGGTGGGAAAGAAATAGTAGACGAAACTGGAAAGTTTGTAGATGAAATTGGAAAGAAATTGAAGATGAAACTGGAAAGTTTATGCCCCAGAGCATCCTGGGGCATATTAGAGAGGGCCTTTTTGGTGGCAGCCCTATGATTATGGAACAACGTCTCCAGAAAGGTGTCACTGGTCCCCTCATTTTCAGTCCAAGAAGGCAGTTGAGGGCAGTTTTCTTTAGGACTGCATTTGATTAGTTTATTGGCAGATAAAGAAAATTAAGATTTCAAATTGTGGTTTTAAAGGTTGGTTTTTTTTTTAAATCGTTTTACTTACATCATAAGCCACGTTGAGTTCTGCAAGGCAGAAGGTGGCTAATATTTTAAATAAATAAAATAAACAAATGAAAGCACCTTTGTGCTTAGGAATATAAAATTTCCAGAAGTTTTAAAGTCACGGAAAAATAATAATTATTTTCCCATATATTTTTGGAATGAACTGGAAAGTGGGGGCAGATTGAAATATATACAGTACTTGCTTTCCTATTAAACCGAAATGTTCTGAGTAACAAGATAAAATGCATCACATAACTTAGCATATAAGATTGTACTGTTTGGCTTATTTATAGAATTTAGAAGTGTAAATGTCTTTGTTTGCTCTAAGAAAAATTAGCAAATATACCTAGTAATTAAGAAAGAGAAGCTATTGCGCCATGTGCTACTATTGCATGTGTATCTTTATTTTTTGCCATCTTAGAGAAGGGAAAACGAAAGCTGAAGATAGAAAAATTCTGTAGTAAATGAAAAGCAATAGGGTGTTTGGATATTACCTATTTTATACAGACACAGTAAATAGGACTGCCATCGTATTTGAAGGTTATGCTAAACTTTACAACGCTGAAAAACACTGAAGTCTTTAATGTAGTGTTACAAAATGCATTATACCATATTGCTCCAAAATGATTTACATTCGAACAAACAAAACAATCTTGAAAATGTTGTTCATGTCTTTTTGTCTTCCCCCAAGTTTCCCAATTCTTCCATTGAGAAAGCTGAGGAAGTTCCTAGACTTTTTCATCCTGTTCATTTGAAATGAGAAAAGCTTTCTAAGCCACAATTGTTCTCATTAGGAAAGGGAAAAAAAATTCATATGGGATCCCGCCCCCGCCCCCAGTATCATCAGAAATCCCTTAACATTTTCTGCTGGAATGATTTTAGAAGTCCTGATACTTTCCCCATCCTATACATTTTGTGAGTCGAAGAACCTTGTCTCAAGAAGCATTTTATTCTGAGAGGCAAAATATGTTATAGGATTTTTTTTTTCATGCTTTGCTAAACGTTCCAGTTTTCCCAAAAGTCCTCGGGTGTGCATGGAGGAACATTTCCCTACCTTCTGGGGCTTTCACATCTCTCTCTGTGCCACTTGTCATAACTGGGATTACAGCGAATGTCTCATCTCTTGGTTCCAGCTGGTGATCTTTCACCAAAGCCAGGGCCTGAGTGTGAGGAGGGGGATTCCGCCTCTAATGCAAAAACTTTGAAGATCACGCAGGGCAGTGAGTTGCTTCCAGAGGCCGAGGAGGAAGCTGAAGAGATGGGGCTCTTTATCCCATTGGGTGAGTGCTGGAAGTGCGCAACCTAGAATCGAGTCCCCGTTGGAAGCCTCTTCTGTGCCCTCTTACTTTTGTCTGTGCTTTGGAACACAGCGGACAATTGGAGGGAGGGAGGCTCAGTTATCTGACAGCCATGTTGGTCTGAAGTACAGCAGCTAGATTGGAATCCAGTAGCACCTTAGAAACCAACCAGAGTTGCAGGTTATGAGCTTTAGAGCAGGGGTGTCAAACATGTGGCTTGGGAGCCGCATCAGGCCCCTGAAGGACTCCTATCAGGCTTCTGAGCAACTGGCTGCCATCAACTTCCTTCTCTGTCTCTCTTTCCTTCTGTATCTCAGCTTGCTTTGCCAGGCTTGCTCAATCCCATAGCAGAGCTACGAAGCAAGGCCTGTATTTTCTCTGTTGGCTGATGCTCCTGTCTGGGGGAGGAAGAGGGGGGATAGCTTGCTTTGCCAGGCTCTCTCAGTCACACAGCAGAGCTACTGAGCCAAGCCTCTCTTCCTTCTATTGGCTGAGGTTCCCCAGTCCCCTGGGGAAGGAAGGAAAGAGCCAGAGCTTCCTTTGCCCAGTTCACTGGATCACACAGGAGAGTTACAAAGAAAGCACCATTAAGACCAACAAGTGCTAATGTTTTAAGCATGTTTCATTTTAAGGTTTTTAAAAATACTTAGTTGTGTTTGTCCGTGTCTCTGCTACTTGGCATTACATTTCATGACACACATGGCCCGGCCAGGTCTCATTTATGTCAGATCTGGTCCTCATAACAAATGAGTTTGACACCCCTGCGCTAGAGAGTTCAGAGTTTGTTCTTTCAGAAACAAAGGGAGTTTTGACTCTTGGAAAGATTATTCCCTCAGTGACTTGAGCTGTTCCTCTACTCCACTAGTAAATTGGGGAAAACATTCCTTGTTGAATACATATTCCACTGATGAAAAAGATTTGAGTTAGAGAGGCATGTCTAGTTACTCTTAGGACTACACAGCAGCCAGAACTTCACTCCCCTCTTCTTTTTCCCTCCAGTAGTTTGTCCTTTCTCTCCTTCTGCATCAGCTCAGACCACACTTCAGGTATATAAACTTGGCCTCAGTAGCTTCCCATAATAATCAAACCTTTCTAGCCTTCATCCTTGAGAGAGGATCCACAGTTGAAACAAAATGTCCTTTTTGGTGTCCTCAAGGAATAACAAAATAGCTCATAAGTCAGGCCAGGCAGGGTGGCTTATAGCCAAAAATCATAGTTGAAGGTTGCTGAACAGGCGTCTTTCCATTACAACACACGCACCGAAGGCTCAGGGATTTGTAAACTTTAAAAAGGTTTCATCCCCTCTGGTTTTTTTTTTCTCCCCTACATAATTTTGGGTACCGTTTGCTGGAAAGGCAGTAGATACGCTCACAACCTGAGTTTGATCCCAGCGAAAGCTGGTTCAGGTAGCTGGCTCCAGATCGACTCAGCCTTCCATCCTTTTGAAGTCGGTAAAATGAGTCCCCAGCTTGCTGGGGGGAAAGTGTAATGACCGGAGAAGGCAATGGCAAACCACCCTGTAAAAAGTCTGCTGTGAAAACGTTGTGAAAGCAACCACCCCAGAGTCGGAAACGCCTGGTGCTTGCACAGGGGACTACCTTTACCTTTATGTTCACTAAGGTCCATTTTCACAGCCTGTAGAAGCCACCCTGAGCTTGGGTGAACGTTCCCCCTCATGGGCTGGTTCAAAAGAAGCATTTAGCCAAGTTTTGGCATTGTGGTTCCTTGTGGAGTGGGGGTGATTGGTGCCTTGTTTGCAGAAGAGCAAGAAGAAGGAGGGAAGAAGAAGAGGAGGAGGGCTGCTAAACGGAAGCGGGAGGGGAAAGGCCCAGAGGAAGAAGAGGAGGAGGAGAAAGCCCCCTTGGCTTGCGACCTCAGGCTGGACGACACCCTGGACCGGACTTTGGAAGACGGGGCAAAACAGCATAACCTGACAGCCGTCAATGTGCGGAACATCCTCCACGTAAGTAGGAAATGGGGTCGCTGGAGCCTTTTATTAGGGCCTTAATACGAAAATACGAGAAGCTATGTTGGATCAGGCCAGTGGCCCATCCAGCCCAACTCTCTGTGTCAACACATGGTGCATTCACGCTATACCATATAACGCATTTTGCATCCAGATTTTACTGTGTAAGAATAGCAGAAATGTAAAACGTATTATTTAGTGTAGTGTGAACACGCCAACAGTGACCAAAATCCAGGTGCTTTCAGACTGCAAGGGAACTCAGTGTTCATTGCAGCCTTGTGCATAAAAATGCTGTGGAAGCAGCAGAATTCACTGCCCTGCCATCCCCCCAGCACCTGTGATAGTCATTTGTAGAACATTGATGAGCTGGGAAAGGGGGCGGGGCGGGGCAGGGTGGAAGACAGATCATGTCCAGTTCTCAAAATCTTCTCCGCTTGGTTACCTAGAGGCAAGGGTGGCCAAACTTGCTTAACATAAGATAAATAAATGTCAGATGTTTGAGAGCCACAAGACATGAATGTCAGTTGTTTGAGAGCTGGGAGGGAGGGAAAGAGAAGTGGAAAGAAAGCAACTATAACTTTAAATGCATTCTCCAAACTGCCAGCTGGCTTGGCTTGGAGAAGTGATTTAAAGAGACAAATGTCTTCTCTAAGCCGGCTGACCAGACAGCGGGGGCTTCAGGAGCCACACAATACGTGTGAAAGAGCCACACGTGGCTCCTGAGCCACAGTTTGGCCACCCCTGCCTAGAGGCAACTCGTGGTCGCCACAGGGGACCAGGCAAGTGGTGATTTATTAGCCTGATCCATTGGTTACATTTGAGTCTTGTTCATGGTCTTCAGGATGGTGGGCACAGCATCATTTTTGCGTTCTGTTGATACCGCTGACCAGAAGACCAAGTGCTGTTGGTGGATTGCTTTACTTGGCAGCCCTGCAGGGGCCGATTGGTCCCGGCCAGTGGCTGCGTGGAAGGAAGAGTCAAAGGGGAAACCTGGGCCCATAGTTGCTGCTAGTGACACAACCTGCCCCACCTTGGATGAGGAAGAGACACTGAGTGGGGCCTGTCCTGATGACCTGAGCTGTTTCACTCAAATAAGTGTGTGTCCCCTCCCAAAAAAAGAGAAAGCCACCCCTGAGAGGTGTTGGCAATGGAGGTGCAAAGTAGGATTCGGTTTACGTGAGAGAGATCCAGGTCCCAAACACCCGTGGGCTTTAGAAAACCAGCACTTTGTGAACCGAGCCAGAAAGCGGATTGGAAGCCATTGAAGCTGGTACAGAATGGGTGTAATGCAGGAGTGACCAGACTTGCTTTACGTAAGAGCCACAAAGAGTGCAGGTCAGATGTTTGGGGGCCACAAGGCATGAATGTCAGATGTTGGAAGGAAGGAAGGCAGGCAGGCAAATAGATGGGGGAGGGAGAGGTGGAAAGAGAGCAACTTAAGAAAACAACTTTTAACTTTAAGTGCATTCTCCAAGCTGCAGCCTGGCTTGGCTTGGAGAAGTGATTTAAAGAGAGAAATACCATCTCTCAGCTGGCTGATGGGGCTGTGGGGGCTTTGAGAGCCACAGTTTGCCCACCCCTGGTAGAATGTATTCAAAGAAGCTGAATTTAGACACCGCTCTGCACTGACTATGAGCTCTCTTCAATCGCGGCTCCGTGTAGAGCATGTTACGGTAATCTATGCTGGGTAGGGTCAAAGTATGTGGAATCACCCACAGACCCTTTTGGTCTGTTTCCCTGTTGACAGTCCTTGTTTGACTTGGGTCCCATTATTTGGCAGTTAAAAAGCATTCGTTTTTGCTACAGGCCTAAAGATGGCTGAAACCATTCTTCCCCCCACCCCCCATGTGTGTTCCTGCAGGAAGTGATCACGAATGAACACGTCGTGGCCATGATGAAAGCTGCTATCAGCGAAACGGAGGACATCCCCATGTTTGTGAGTCTCCCGGTCCCCCTCCCATAATAAGAGAATCTCAGATGACAAAGAACGCAGACCACCTGGGTGAACTTCCTGCAGTGCAAACTTTTAACGGGCTTCCCCCTCTTCTTTCTGCGCTCCAGGAGCCAAAGATGACTCGATCCAAGCTGAAGGAAGTCGTGGAGAAAGGAGTGGTAAGTCGCTGTGTGTCCTGCTCTGACCTGCGAAAAGAGGGGGGGGGGGCTTCTTGGTTAATTTGAGGATGCACAAAGAGTCTGCAGGGAGCTCCTTTTCCTAATTCGAAAAGGAACGCCTTGGAGAAAAGTGTCTGCATCGCAGGAAAAACAATAAACCGTGTACAGGAAATAAATATATTCCAAAACGTTTTTATAGACCCTGTGTCAGTTTCTTGAACACTTAAGAGATACCGAATCACACAGTAAAAAAACAGTTTCTTTCATGGGGGAAGGTTCCACTACAGAGAAGAAGCAGTCCTTTTCTGCGTAAAGTCCACGTTCACAACCGGTCTTTGCGCTTTTCCAGTCACTCTGGGTGGACTCCGACACTCCTCTATGATGATGTGGCTCCACAGGAAAAATAGTGTTCCTTACGTGTTTTTTACTGTGTGATTTGATCTCTCTCAGTGTTCAAGAAATTAATACAGAGTCTCTAAAAATTTTTTAGGGGGGATATATTTATTTCCTGTACATAGTTTGTTTTCCCTGCTGCTCTTTACTTTGTTGCCGCTTGCTTTCCCTGAAGTTAATCCTAAGGCTGTGGCTCAGCGCTAAACCCCCTGCTTGGCATGCGGAAGGTCCCCAGTTCGATCCCCAGCATCTCCGGTTCAAAGGAGCAGGGCGTAGCTGATTGGAAAGGCCTCTGCCTGAGCCACTGCTGGTCTTAGAAGGAGCTGTGGCTCACTGGCACCTTTCTGCTCTACATGCAGAAGGTCCCAGGTTCAATTCCCGGCATCCCTGAAAGGACCAGACAGCAGATGATGGGAAAGACCTCCACCTGAGACCCTGGAGAGCAGCTGCCATCCTGAGTTGACAAGAATGACCTTGATGGACCAAGGTCCTGAGTCAGTATAAGGCAGCTTCACACCCTCTTCTAATAGATTCCTTTGCTGGAATGGGGAAGAAGGAACCAATTATGGAAATGGCAGCTGGGTAGCTGGAAGAGACTCAGTGGGATTCTCTTATCCAGTGCAGGACCCCCCCCCCCCTCCAAAAAAGAAAGAAAGACAAGAATGGCCTGCTATAAAGTTCAGTTGCTACAACCTCCGCACCATTTGTGTCTTTCTCTGGCATCAGTCGTTACAGGAAACTTTGGCTCAGGGTTTGCCAAGTTGTCAGATCTCCCTAATCTGGTCTAACCCCTTGTTCTAAGGAAAGTATAAGGGAGGCGTCAGTTTTGAGTTGTGTGATTCTGTTGCCACCGATACTCCTCCTAAGCCGTGGAGTCTTGTGAGCAAAAATTCTGCTTTGTGAGCTTCTGGCATTTAAAGATGTGAATTCCTGCATAAAGGCCGTCCTTCATAAACTAAGACAAAGATGTGCGAGCCGGAGGTTTAAAATCTGTGAGCAAGCTGAGCCTATGTGCTATGGCTAAGATCATTGGCAGCCTCTCTGAAGTCGAATCTCAATACTCCCACATTCAATTTTGAAACTGTTTGGTTCCCTATACTGGAATATTTGTACCGGATGAAGTTCCAAAAGAATTAGACAAATTGTGGTTTTGGTAATCTTAGGTCTACTGTATTTTGTATCCTGCGCTGATGGATTTTTAAAAAAATCTTATTGTTTATGCCCTTCCTTGTGTTTTCTGATTTTTTTCCCATTAAGATACTTTAGTTGGGAATTAAAAAAATGTGTGAGCTAGCTCACACACTAACTCAGTTTAGAGGGAACATTGGATGCCGCATTCCGTAATCCTGTTGTCCCTAATTTTTTGGATAAGAGAGCAGATTTTTTTTGGAGCCTTCGGAGAGCTCTGAACTCGGGTGCAACATCTCTGATAAACTCCTCTGCCGCCTCTGTTTGCTTCTTCTGGTCATGCTTATGATGGTTTTTGTTTCCTCAGGTAATCCCTACATGGAACATTTCCCCAATCAAGAAGGCAAATGAAATCAAGGTGATTCCGGCTAGTGAATGGGCATTACGGTTGGCATGTCTACAGAGCAGGGCGGGTCAAATCCCAGGTGCCAGGCTGTCCTGGCGCCTAGAAATTTAATCAAAGAAATTTAATTATCGCTGATGAGATTTAATTCCGCTTTCTGAAAACACTTGGCGGGTGCCAGGAAAGGTGCCAGCAGGTGCCATGGTGCTCATGAGCATTGGGTTTGGGACCCCTGTTCTAGAGGTGGCGAATAGGATTGGTTAGGTCAAGCGTGTGCTTGTCATGCTGCTGGGTAGTTTATTTTTGAGACCTTCTGGGGGGAGTAGCTATACCTTGCTGGGACGTGGAGGGCCTGCGCTCATAGTTTCCTTGAACACCCCCCCCCCCTATCCTGGTGATTCATGAGGACCAGACACTTGCTTTGTTTTAAATATCTGTTTGAGACACTTCAATGTTTGGGAATTTTGCCATGGGGCCTTGCCATTTTTATATTTCTGTATACTGAAACACTTTTGTGTCGTATGAACGGGGGAGGGTCTCTGTGCCTGCTTCACTCTGGCTTCACTCTGTCCACTGTAACAATCACAAGTATCCGTTTCTACCCTGGGAGGAGAGGGAAGCCGCTGTTGCAAGGCTGCTTTATCTCATCTCAGAGACAGCTAACACTGTTTAATGTTTAAGGAACTCAAGGTGTTGGTGGGAACCAGATTGTCTGCTTTGTGCCGGCTTTTTTTGCAGTGTACTTTTGGCGGGCTGCATAAAGGCCCCAGATGAGGTATAAGTTCCGGCCACCCCCCCAAAGGTGAGCCAGTTCTGACACAGATGTGTATTGCTACTGTTTCTGTCGATCAATAAAGCCAGCTTTCTGACTTACACTGGAAGCCTTCTTTCATTCAGGATAGTCCCGGAGCTGACATGTGTTCTAGTTCAGGTGTGGCCAAGGGTAGCTCTCTAGATGCTTTTTGCCTACAACTCCCATCAGCCCCAGCCAGCATGGCCAATGGCTGGGGCTGATGGGAGTTGTAGGCAAAAACATCTGAAGAGCTACCGTTGGCCACCCCTGTTCTAGTTCATGATGTAGTTGCCACCTTCCAAGTTTGGGATGTAGCTAACTAATGAGGAGCAGAGAGAGGCAGTGATTTTAGGGGATGCCAGCCCTCCAAGCAAGGCCTGGGGATCTCTCAGGTTTACAGTTAATCTCCAGTCTACAGAGACTGTGGAGAAAATGGGTGGACTCTATGGGTATTGTACCCCACCTGTCCTCCCATGGATTGCCAAGTCTCCAGGAATTTCCCTACCTGGATTTGACAACAGTGGCAGGGGGGACCTGGCAACCCGAAATTGGTATGTTATTGGGAAGGTTCATGTGCCTTTGTGGTATTCAGAGGCCTTGTTTCACTCCCTGGCATCAGTAGAACAGCCCCCGTCTGTCAGTGCCGGATTAAACCCTGTGGAGGCCCCTAGGCAGTCAAAATCTCAGGGGCCCCACTGCAAATTATCTCTGAGTCGGAGCGCCCACCCCGCCACCTGCAGCCCCCACCGTGGCCTGCAGGCACCTTCTCCAAAGCCCCTTTGAGAAAGCCACGGGGGAGAAGCAGAAAGAGGCAAACTTGGCGCCAGCGCCAACAGCAGACAAGTCGGGCAAAGAGCAGCTCAGTTGCTGGCTGTGCGTGCAGGCTGGGAGGGCTGCAAGCAGGGGGAAAACTGGGGGGGAAAGCCAGCCCAGGGCCCCTAAAGGTGTGGGGGGCCCATAGGCCAGTGCCTAGTTGGCCTAATTGTTAATCTGGCCCTGCCGTCTGTGGCTCCGTGGTAGAGCATCTGCTTGATATGCAGAAAGCCCCAGGTTCAATCCCCAGCATCTCCACTTGTAAGGGCCAGGTGGCAGGTGATGTGAAGGGCTTTTTTTTCTGAACTCCTGGAGAGCTGCAGCCAGTCTGAGTAGGCAGTATTGACTTCGATGGACCAAGAATCTGATTTGGTATAAGGCAGCTTCACGTGTTCACCCTCGCTGGCTTCCCGTCAGCCATCTCTTGCCCAGATGCCTCCCCCCGTTCGTTCCACCGTATTTGCCTTTTCGTTATCTTGCCTCCTCCTCTGACCTCGGTCGGTATCTTCCTTCTGCAGCCGCCCCAGTTTGTGGACATTCCCCTTGAGGAAGACGATTCCTCGGATGAAGAGTATCAGCCAGAGGAGGAGGAAGAGGATGAGACAGCGGAGGAGGTAAAAATTTTCCAGGTTTTCTGTAGCTGTTTGGACCGCTGTCGGCCATCTGTGCTGTTTGTCTTCAGCTGCTGGGTTTGGATGCTCAAATTAGACACGTTCACACTTTAGAGCCACGCTTCCTCCCCCGTCGCTTTCCTTGTTGCTGTTTTAGCTTTAAATAGAGAGAGGAGAATTCTTAATCCATAGCCTGCCTTTCGCACTGAGCCTCAGGGCCCCCAAGGCAGATAACAAAATATGGGCACTTTAATTTAATTTAATGTAATTTGAGACTTATACTCTGCCCTATCCTGCAAGGTGGGCTCAGGGCGGCTTACAACATTAAACCATTACAATGACAATAAATAAATAAAACATCTCCAGTTAAACACAACACATTTAAAATCTCGTAAACATGATACATAAAAGCAGAGGATCATAACTCCAACAATAATACAGCCAGAAGCCACAGTTCAGCAGTTGGTACAACTTCAGCTGGTTAACATCACTTAGCACAGCTTCATTGATACCACTCAGACCCTGACCAACTCACGCAGAAGGATAGTAAAGTGCTGGAGAAGGTTTCAGAGGACACTCGGTAATTCAATTTAGACAAGGATTTCTAGTAATGCCCCTGTATAAATCGATGGTGTGGTCTCATTTGGAATACTGTGTGCAATTCTGGTCACCGCACCTCCAAAAGGATATTATAGCATTGGAAAAAGTTCAGAAAAGGGCAACTAGAATGATTAAAGGGTTGGAACACTTTCCCTATGAAGAAAGGTTAAAATGCTTGGGGCTCTTTAGCTTGGAGAAACGTCGACTGCGGGGTGACATGATAGAGGTTTACAAGATAATGCATGGGATGGAGAAAGTAGAGAAAGAAGTACTTTTCTCCCTTTCTCACAATACAAGAACTTATGGGCCTTCCTTCCTTCCTTCCTTCCTTCCTTCCTTCCTTCCTTCCTTCCTTCCTTCCTTCCTTCCTTCCTTCCTTCCTTCCTTCCTGGCTCTCAAACATCTAACATTCATGCATTATAGCTCTCAAACATCTGGTGTTCGTGCCTTATGGCTCTCAAACATCTGACATTTATTCTATGTGGCTCTTACATTAAGCAAGTTTGGCCACCCCTGGTCTAGTCCAATCGCCGTCCTTCCAGTGAGCAAGCCTCTAACTTTCCCTCCCTCCCTCCCTCCAAACAGGCTCAGGGCAGCTAACAGTAAATTAACCTCAAATTAACATTAAATAGGTGACACTACTAAAAAGGCCCTGCTGCTTGTCATTAGCTCCCTATGTTGTGTCGCTTGACAGTGAACCTCAGTCCAGTGCTGGGAGTAAATGAGAGGGAATGTACGTCCTTTGTCTGTTTTGGACTTTTGGTTGAAGGGTCCCTTCTTCGTCCATCTCAGCATGATTCTTGCTTGGCTAGGTCAACTTCGTTCACTGTGCTGAAGGTGAATGTGCAGGTAAGAGGATGCTTTTCAGTACCCTCCCCTACCTCCTGCTTTATTTCCTTACTCTTCTCATTTTGCTTGGCAGAGCTTGTTGGAGAGTGATGTGGAAGGAGCCTCGTCTCCGCACGGGCTCAAGTGGCCCCGAACCAGGCAGTCGTCTGATGCAGTGGAAGTGGATGAGGAGGGAGGGGTGACGTCAGAGGTAAGGGCCTCTCTTTTTCGGGGCTACGAGACATGTGGTAAGCGTCCTGTTTCTCAGGTCCTGGTGCTTAGGAGGTCACAAGCTGCGGTTTGAAGATTGGCTTTGGAGGGTTGTGATAAGTGTCGGTTGTTCAGTGTGAAGCTCACGGCACACTGGTCAGAGCAGCCCGGAAATGGAGGAAGGGAAGGAAACGAGAACCCTGTGAGCCTACATCTTGTCCCTGTCCCTCCCAAATCGTGTGAATTTATTTGGGTGGTAGAAGTGCCATCAAATCATAGCTGACTTACGGTGACCCCCCCCTCGGGTTTTCCGGGGCAAGTTGGAAACAAAGGTGGTTATCCATTGTCTAACTCTACACAGTGACAGGGCTTTTTTTTTTTGTAGCAGGAACCCCTTTGCATATTAGGCCACACACCCCTGATGTAGCCAGTCCTCCCAAGAGCTTACAGGGCTCTTAGTGCGGGGCCTACTGTAAGCTCCAGGAGAGTTGGCTGCATCAGGGGTGTGTGACCCAGGGGTGGAATTCTAGCAGGAGTTCTTTGCCTATTAGGCCACACACCCCTGATGTAGCCAATCCTCCCAAGAGCTTGAAGGCTCTTATAAGCCCTTAGAAGATTGGCTACATCAGGGGTGTGGGACCTAATATTCAAAGAACTCCTGCTAGAATTCCACCCCTGGTGCTGCCTAATATGCAAAGAAGCTCCTGCTATAAAAAAAAAAGCCCTGCATAATGGCCCTGGACTTCCTTGGCCGTCTCCCAGCTGAGTACTTACGGCGATCGCGCAGGGTTTCCAGGGCAAGAGAGAAACAGAGGCGGCTTGCCATTGCTTGCCTCTGCATAGCAACCCTGGGCTTCCTCAGTTGTTCCTCATCCAAGTACTTACCAGGGCCGATCCTGCTTAGCTTCTGGATTCTGATGAGATCGGGCTAGCCTGGGTCCATCCACAGCAGGACAGAGACGAAAAGAGGTGGTTTGCCGTTGCCCATCTCTGCAGAGCAACCCTGGACTTCCTTGGCTGTCTCTCATCCAAGTCCTCCCCTCCAAGAGCCAACCCTAACGGAGCTTCCAAGATCTGATGAGATGAACCTATGAAGCTGCCTTTTACTGAATCAGACCCTCGGTCCATCAAAGTCAGTATTGTCTACTCAGACCGGCAGCGGCTCTCCAGGGCCTCAGGCTGAGGTTTTTCACGCCTACTTGCCTGGACCCTTTTTAGTTGGAGATGCCGGGGATTGAACCTGGGACCTTCTGCTTACCAAGCAGATGCTCTGCCACTGAGCCACCGTCCCTCCCCAGTCAGGCTAGCCTGGGCGATCCGCATTGAGGCAGAGATGAAGAGAGTTGATTTGCACTGCTTGCCTCTGCGTAGCGACCCTGTACTTCCCATCTAAGCACTAAGCAAGGCTGACCCTGTTTAGCTTCTGAGATCGACAAGATGAGGTTAGGCTGGGCCATCCAGGTTAGGGCATGAATTTATGTACATGAATATAATGAAGTGGGGAGGGACAGTGGCTCAGTGGTAGAGCATCTGCTTGGGAAGCAGAAGGTCCCAGGTTCAATCCCCGGCATCTCCAAAAAAGGGTCCAGGCAAATAGGTGTGAAAAAAAACCCTCAGCTTGAGACCCTGGAGAGCCGCTGCCAGTCTGAGAAGACAATACTGACTTTGATGGACCAAAGGTCTGATTCAGTATAAGGCAGCTTCATATGTTCATATATGTTCAAGTCTTCAGTGTGAGGTTCATATTTTAAACAACTATTTCTTAATAGCCAGTTTGGTGTAGCGGTTAAATTGTGCGGACTCTTATCTGGGAGAACCGGGTTTGATTCCCCACTCCTCCACTTGCACCTGCTGGAATGGTCTTGGGTCAGCCATAGATCACACAGAGTTGTCCTTGAAAGGGCAGCTGCTGTGAGAGTCCTCTCAGCCCCACCCACCTCACAGGGTGTCTGTTGTGGGGGAAGAAGATAAAGGAGATTGTAAGCCGCTCTGAGTCTCTGATTCAGAGAGAAGGGTGGGGTATAAATCTGCAGTCTTCTTCTTAATACATCCCTGGGGAAAATATGGAATAAATCAATACATTCTCTTTACACAAAGAAGAACAAGAGTTACCAAAGTCACCCCACCCTTCTTAGACATTAAAAGCCAGTTAAAAAAAAAAAAAGCAACATAGCCAGCCTTCTTGTTCCCTCTGCCTGGGCCAGATTCTCCGATCTGGTGGTTGATGAGCCCCCCCCCCCCCCCGCCATTTCTTCCCCTCTTGCAGGCAGAGAAGGCCTCTGTACCTCCCCTTCAGCGGCACATCAGTGCCGAAGTTGTACCGATGGGGCCCCCTCCTCCTCCCAAGCCCAAGCAGAGCAAGGACTGCACCTTCATGGAGAATCTTCATGCGGTGGACGAAGAGCTGGCGTCCAGTCCGGTCTGCATGGACTCCTACCAGGTAATGCCTGTTCCTTTCCCCGAGCGCCTGTTAACAGTGAAGTCTTGAACATGTGGCAAAGGGAGCCACAGGAAGGAGGGACGGTATTAAAGAGGGTGGTGCAGGGTTCTCCCTAAGTTTCATAGCTCTTGTAGGAGCTGTATTTACTTGGAGTCAAAGCAAAGAGAGATGCCTAATGATGCAAATGGTGGTCAGTGATTTATATGGCACGTGTGTTTACTTCTCCCGCTGGTGCCAAAAACTAATTTCCTATCCTTTCCCTGTACTGGTTTCATGGAGACTGTTATTCCCTGCTTTTGTTTTTATTTAAAAAAAGTCTCCCTCTAGCGTGGTTGTGTCGTGGAGTGCATATATATATATATATATATATATATATATATATATATATATATATATATATATATATATATATATATATATATACGTATTTTATCTTTCTATGCAAAGAAAGTATTCAGAGTTTTAATAAAACTTTGTGTGATGTTTGTTCATGCTTTGTCTCTCTCGGACTTCTGACATTTATTCTATCTGGCCCTAATGTTAAGCAAGTTTGACCACTCCTGATCTTAGCTTTTGAGAGTTGAAATTCTCTTTCAAAGACTCAGAGGTCTCCATTCCTGCTCACGTCCGATGAAGGGAGCTAGGTCAGTCAGCGGCATCCAAGTGGCACTTAGAGCATTTTGCCCTTTAGCTCTTTTATACCCCGAAAAGCTTACCTGTCTCTAAGGCACTCCTGGACTCAGATCTAGCTCTACCCTGCTTTTGCTGACTTTTCTAGGAGCTTTCGGTGTGCTAAAACAAGCACCAACCCTCCCGTGTTAGAAAACTAGTTGATAATGAAGATTTTAAATACCTTTCAATTGAAGCAGGGGGCAGTTTGACTCTTAAAAAGCAAACATGTATGCAGCAGCAGCAGCACTCTTGGTCTTTAACAAACCAATAGAAAACTTCTGGGCAGGCAGCATAAGGTGACTGCAGTGTTGTCTCTCTTGACTTCTTAGTCCAGGACCTGTTCTTGATTGGATAAACATACGGAACAGAGGTCCATCAGTGGCTCTTAGCCGCAAGGTATAGAGGGAAGACTCTGTCTGGGGCAGTGATACTCTGTCTTCTTGGTGCTTGGGGGGACACAGTGGGAGGGCTTCTGCAGCTCTGGCCTGGCTGGTGGACCTGGGTTTTGGCCACTGTGGGACACAAAGGGCAGGACTGGAAGGGCCATTGGCCTGACTTCTCTTATGTCCCAGCTGGAGTTCCCTCCTCTGGCCAGCTGTGCTGTCAGAGCAGGGAGCCGTTTTGGATCCACAGCAGATCCCAGTTCGAGCCCTGACGCTGCTTTCCTCTTTCTCTTTTGTACCACTTCCTCCCCAGCCTTTGGAAGATAGCTTGATCGCCTTCCGCACTCGCTCCAAGAGGCCCCTGAAGGACGTGCCCCTCGGCCAGCTGGAGGCGGAGCTCCGTGCCCCGGATATCACCCCTGACATGTATGACCCCAACACGGCAGAAGACGAAGAGTGGAAGAGGTGGCTCAGTGGCCTTATGAATGATGACGTGGGAAATGAAGGCAAGGAAGCGATTGCTGAGTGGGGGGGGGGGGGGGGGGGGGGAGGGGGCGTCATTTGATTTGGTGTGTCTGGTGTTTGCGCAGATCGCTGGTTATCAGAAGGGGAATTAAAGGGAGCAAGATTCGTTTGGCGTATTTGTTCAATATAATAATAATAATAATAAGACGATGATGATGATAGTAATAATTTTTTAAAAAGTGCTGTCCAATCACAAATAGCTTATGGCAACCCTTCATGTTCAAGGCTAGAGACATTCCAAGGTGGCTTGCCATTGCCTACCTCTGCTCAGTAAGGAACCAGTTTGAGCCAGTTTGGTGTAGTGGTTAAGTACACGGACTCTTATCTAGGAGAACCCACTCCTGCACTTGCGGCTGCTGGAATGGCCTTGGGTCAGCCATAGCTCTCGCAGAGCTGTCCTTAAAAGGGCAGCTGTTGTGAGAGCCCTCTCAGACCCACCTACCTCACAGGTCTGTTGTGGGGGGAGGAAAGTAAAGGAGGTTGTGAGCCACTCTGAGACTCAGAGCCAAGGCAGGGTATAAATCCAATGTTGTCGTCATCATCTTTTTTAGCTAATGTTTGTTGCTTCAAAGGTGAAAATAACGAGGAAGTGAATAATAAGAACATAAGAACATAAGAGAAGCCATGTTGGATCAGGCCAACGGCCCATCCAGTCCAACACTCTGTGTCACACAGTGGCAAAAAAAAGTTATATATACACACAAACTGTGGCTAATAGCCATTGATGGACCTCTGCTCCATATTTTTATCTAAACCCCTCTTGAAGGTGGCCATACTTGTGGCTGCCACCACCTCCTGTGGCAGTGAATTCCACATAAGGATCATGTGCAGCCCCCAGATGCTACACACGATGTTTGCCGCATCATAGAATGCGATAGGAAGGAAGTGAATAGTAAGGGTCATCTGTAGTCCCCAGATACGACGCCTGGAGGTTCCTTCCAACTCTATGATTCCATGGACCAGGGTTCGCCAAACTTGCTTAACATAAGAGCCACCTAGAATAAATGTCAGATGTTTGAGAGCTGCGAGAGCTTAGCCAAAAGACCGAGAAGTACGTGAGGGTGATCTGGCTGCGACTTCTTCTTCAACCCTGGTCTTCCTTGGTGGTCTCCCATCCAAGTACAAGCCAGGTTCAACCCGTTTTAGTTTCTGAGCTCCGACAAGCTCCGGCTAACGTCATGCTGTTCAAATGGGTGAAAAAAACGAATGGATGGAAAGCGATGTCAAGTTGTGGCTGACTGAGGACAACCTCTGTGAGGGATTCCGAGGCAAGAGATACTCCGAGGAGGTTTGTCATTGCCTGCCTCGGCATAGTGACCCAGGACTTCCTTGGTAGTCTCCCATCCAAGTTCTAACCAGCGCTGACTGTTTAGCTTCCAATACAGCAATGAAGATCCTGTGAATTTAGGGGGAAGTGTTTGTGAGTTTCCTGCATTGTGCAGGGGGTTGGACTAGATGACTCTAGAGGTCCCTTCCAATTCTATGATTCTATGATCTGATGAGGTCAGGCTAGCTTGGGCTGCTCAACATATTTGTGAATTCCTTCCATTGTGCGGGGGTGGGGGGGTTAGACTACATGATCCTGGAGGTTCCTTCCAACTCTGATTCTATGGACCAGGGTTTGCCAAACTTGCTTAACATATGAGCCACCTAGAATAAATGTCAGATGTTTGAGAGCTGCAAGACAAGAACATCAGATGTTTGAAAGCTGCAAGGAAGGAAGGCAGGCAGGCAAATCGATGGGAGGAGGGAGGGAGAGGTGGAAAGAAAGCAACTTTAACTTTAGATGCCTTCTCCAAACTGCCAGATGGTTTGACTTGGGGAGGTGATTTGAAGAGACAAATGCCTTCTCCAAGCTGGCCAACAGGGCTTCAAGAGCCACACTATATGTGTGAAAGGGCCACATGTGGCTCCCCAGAATCAGTTCGGCCACCCCTGCTATGTACCTGTTTGGCCCACCTCTTTTTCCTTTTCATGAGAAGTTTGTCTTCAGCTCACAGATCTAGTGAGACAAGGGCACTGAGGGAGGGGAGGAAACTTCTCCTTTAGTCCCAGTTAAGAATAGATTTTTTTTTAATTTTCACAGATGAGGCTGATGATGACGATGACCCTGAATACAACTTCCTGGAGGACCTGGACGAGCCGGACACGGAGGATTTCCGAAATGACCGGGCAGTGCGAATTACAAGTATGTTCCCCAGCTGCTTCTTGTTGTGACTGTTTGGTGAAGAGAGCCAGTTTGGTGTAGTGGTTAAGTGTGCGGACTCTTATCTGGGAGAACCGGGTTTGATACCCCACTCCTCCACTTGCACCTGCTGGGATGGCCTTGGGTCAGCCATAGCTCTCGCAGGAGTTGTCCTTGAAAGGGCAGCTTCTGTCAGAGCTCTCTCAGCCCCACCCACCTCACAGGGTGTCTGTTGTGGGGGGAGGAGATATGGGAGATTGTAAGCCGCTTTGAGTCTGATTCAGAGAAAAGGGCAGGGTTAAATCTACAATTCTTTTTCTTTGTGGCTGGGTATATGAAATAAAAACTGAATTTCTTTCCGTGGCATAGAGGAGGGAAGGCAGCCAATGGTGAAATCTGAGGTCCTTGATGCTGGAGGCCACGATTATTGACATACATACATACATACATACGTACACACGTGCGTATGTACCTACGTACATACATACATACAGTGCTATTTTTGTAACAGGAACTGCTTTGCATATTAAGCCACACACCCCTGATGTAGCCAATCCTCCCAAGAGCTTACAGGGCTCTTCTTATAGGGCCTACTGTAAGCTCTTGGAGGATTGGCTACATCGGAGGGGTGTGGCCTAATATGCAAAGGAATTCCTGCTCCAAAAAAGCCATCCATCCATCCACCTTTATTGGCATTAAAAACATTAATAATTGCATATAGTTGTCAGTACATATATGCATAAATCTGATACATATAAATAAGAATATAAAGCAGGAGATTCTAAGATAGTAAATAGTAACAGCATGCCAAATATAAAATGCCAAAAGAAAACAGGCGTCTTTTTGTTTGTTAAAAACTACTGGTGTGTTTCAATTTTGATTTTATAAGCTTCTTCTAAAAACTTTGCAACACATCTGGTGGTTTTGGGATTTGCACTTTCTAAAAGCTGACTTAGCATTTTCTCATCCGTAAGATTATTATTTGGAAAATATTTAGATAGAAATAGTCTGCTCTGGGGAGCGAGTAAAACTGGAATCCAATCTAAACCATCTCTTCTCAGCCTTTTGGCTAAGATCAAGTGTGTGTGTGTGTGGGGGGGGGCAGGATTATTGACATATCCGTTTAGTGCATTTTTATCTCACCCGTCCTCCAAGCAGTTCACTGATGGTCCATCAGACGTCCATCAGTGGCTATTAGCCACAGCTTATTGTTAGAACTTTCTTTCTGGGGCAGTGGTGCTCTCTGTTTTTGGTGCTTGGGAGGGGCAACAGTGGGAGGGCTTTTAGCCCCACTGATGGACCTCCTGATGGCATTTGGTTTTTTTGGCCACTGTGTGACACAGAGTGTTGGACTGGATGGGCCATTGGCCTGATCCAACATGGCTTCTCTTATATTCTTACATGCGTGCTCCTCTCTAATTGTAGACCCACAATGGCCCTGCGAGGCATGCTAGCTAAAGAGAGCAACTGGTCCAAGGTTGCCTAATCAATTTCACAGTGAGAGTGGAGATTTGAGCTTGCATCTTTATCTGGCAGTCTAGCTTCTTCTCCCCACGTTCCGCCTTGTCTGCGAAAGCTTCAAGCCATGTAACATTTAAAACCCCAAATAATCACTTCACAATTCAATTGTAACAGTTTGTATGCCTACAGGCAGGGTTCCATTGTCCTTAATATTCCCGTTTCCCCCCCTTGTTTTTCAAAATACTGTCATGTATTCATTTTGGCCATTCAGAGATAACAAACACAATCATTGAACGGTCTGTTTTGTTAAGAATCGACCTCCGTGACAAATCACAAGCACTTGCCAGTTTTACAAGTGGAAAATCACAGGATTAGGCAGATCAAAAGAGCACCGCACAGCCTGAATTGTATAAATTATTCAGGAGGCAGATAAGAGAGTTCTTATTGAGGCCCGAGCAGTATCTCTGTTGACATTATGTTTAAGAGAACTGTGAAGTCATGAATAATTTCGATCACATTACCAGCTGCGGAGGGAAAAAAATTCAAACGGGGAAACTCTGTGATTTATTTATTTTGCCTGTTAGATTTTTTTTTTTATCCCACTCCCCAAGAAGCTCAGTGTATAAGGGGAGGGACGGTGGCTCAGTGACAGTGTTCCCTCTAAGCTGAGTTAACATGAGCCAGCTCACAGATTTTTAGCCTCCAGCTCACACTCATTTTTGTCTTAGCTCAGGAAGGATGGCCCCAAAGCATAATAATTGATGCAGTAGCTCACATTAATGCTAGTAGCTCACAACTAGCAACTGGGAGGGGCGGTGGCTCAGTGGTAGAGCATCTGCTTGGTAAGCAGAAGGTCTCAGGTTCAATCCCCGGCATCTCCAACTAAAAAGGGTCCAGGCAAATAGGCATGAAAAACCTCAGCTTGAGACCCTGGAGAGCCGCTGCCAGTCTGAGAAGACAATACTGACTTTGATGGACCGAGGGTCTGATTCAGTATAAAGCAGCTTCATATGTTCATATATATGTTCAGCTTTAGTGCCAGTAGCTCACAAAGTAGAATTTTTGCTCACAAGACACTGCAGCTTAAAGGGAACATTGCTCAGTGGTAGAGCATTTGCTTGGTAAGTTTGGTGTCGTGGTTAAGTGTGCGGACTCTTATCCGGGAGAACAGGGTTTGATTCCCCACTCCTCCATTTGCAGCTGCTGGAATGGCTTTGAGTCAGCCATTGCTCTCGTAGAAGTTATCCTTGAAAGGGCAGCTGCTGCAAGAGCTCTCTGAGCCCCACCCACCTCACAGGGTATCTGTTGTGTGGCGGAGGGAAGGTAAAGGAGATTGTGACCATTCTAAGACTCTGAGATTTAGTGTATAGGGCGGGATATAAATCCAAAATCATCTTCTAAGTGGAAGGTCTCAGGTTCAATCCCCGGCATCTTCAACTAAAATGGGTCCAGGCAAGTAGGTGTAAAAAACCTGAGCTTGAGACCCTGGAGAGCCGCTGCCAGTCTGAATAGCCAATACTGACTTTGATGGCTCAAGGGTCTGATTCAGTATAAGGCAGCTTCATATGTTCATATATACGTTCATATCCTGCCCCCCCAGTGCTGACAACTCCAGGTTAGGAAATCGCTGGAGAGCTGACAGTAGGGAAGTGCAAAGGATGGGAACTCAGCAAATGACACTTAAGAGGAGAGAAAATGTTGACCTCACTGTGCTATGTAACACCTTTCCTCTTGCTGCCCCTTGGAGAGAGTTCATCTTTCTCTTCTTTTGGTGCACCAGATATTTCTTATTCCAGTGAATGAACCCTGAAGGGTGCCTCTTGTAGGCACTTAGCTTTGTAAATTAAAAAAAAAAAAAGCAAAGCAGAACCATAAAAATAATTTTAGGAGCAGTAAGAGACAAACTGAAATTCCACTTAAAGAGAGCCAGCTTGGAGCAGAGTTCCCTCTAAGCTGCAGGGTCTTGTGAGCAAAAATTCTGCTTTGTGAGCTGCTGGCACTAAAGTTGTGAGCTACTGGCATTAAGGTTGTGAGCTACAGCATCAATTAGTGTGCTTCGGGGTCATCCTTTCTGAGCTACGACAAAAAATGTGTGAGCTAGAGGCTAAAACTCTGTGAGCGAGCTCACGCTAACTCAGCTTAGAGGGAACACTGGTTAAGAGTGGCAGACGGGTTTGATTCCCCACTCCTCACCCACTTGCAGCCAGCTTGGGTGACTTTGGGTCAGTCACAGATCTCTCAGAGCTCAGGGAAAGAGATTGTGAGCTGCTCTGAGACTCCCGAGTGAAAGGTGGGGTATAAATCCAACTCTTCTCCCTCTCTCCCCTCCCCCTCTCCCCTCCTTCTCCACCTTCTTCCTGCTCCTCCTCTCCCTCTTTGCAATTCGTGGGGCATTTAAGCCTCAGCGATATTTGATGTAGCCTTATGCCTTCCACCAGCTTGAGCGGACCTGTTGAAAACCGTGCCTGTTTTTTTGTGTCTTGCAGAGAAAGAGGTGAACGAGCTGATGGAAGAGCTGTTTGAGACGGTAAGGCCCGGAGTCCGGCTTGCAAAACCCACTTCACAAAAGGTGCTGACCCTAAAATGATTCTAGGGCTTTTTTTTTCTGAGCAGGAACTCACCGGGACACAGTTCTAGCTGGCTTGGCACCAGCGGTGTGGCCTAAGGAATTCCCGCTGGGCTTTTCCCACAAGGATGACATCGGTGGGTGTGTGTGTGGCCTAATATGCCAATGAGTTCCTGCTGGACTTTCCCCGCAAAAAAAAAGAAGTCCTGAATGTTTCCATTAACCCGGTGGTGATGGAAAGTGCCACCGACTTGTCGCTGACTTAATGGCAGCCCCTCGTGGGGTTTTCAAGGCAAGGGACAAACAGAGGTGGTTTGGCCACTGCCTCACTCTGTGAAGCCGCTCCCCCGGTGGTCTCCCATTCAAATACTAACCGGGGCCAGCCCTGCTTAGCTTCCCAGATCGGGGCCATCGAGGTCAAGGGAAGAGATGTTCAGAGGTGGCTTTGCCATTGCTTGCCTTTGCATAGCAACCCTGGACTCCCTTGGTGGTCTCCCATCCAAGGTCTGATTGAGATCGGGCTAACTTGGGCCATCCGAGTCAGGGCTTCATTACTCTACACACAGCTATATTTAGGGGCGAGGAAGTGAGAGTGTTCTCATTTGGTGTCCTGCAGCCAAGTTCCTGCTCTCCCCAGGCAACCAGGCTATTCATAAGTCTGCTATGAGTGGGCCATGTGTACTCTGAGCTGAAAAATAACATTCTGCAACACGGAAATCAGCGCTCGGCTGTTAGTAGAAGGAAACATTTGAGCAATTGAGAGCCAGTTTGGTTTAGTGATCAAGTGTGCGGACTCTTATCTTATCTGGGAGAACCGGGTTTGATTCCCCACTCCTCCACTTGCACCTTCTGGAATGGCCTTGGGTCAACCATAGCTTTCGTAAGAGTTGTCCTTGAAAGGGCAGCTTCTGGGAGAGCCCTCTCAGCCCCACCCACCTCACAGGGTGTTTGTTGTGGGGGAGGAAGATAAAGGAGATTGTGAGCCGCTCTGACTCTTGAGTGGAGGGCGGAATATAAATCCAATGTCGTCTTTATCTTCTCCTTTGTCATCGTCTTCTCCTTCTCCATCTCCATCTCTATCTCTTTCTCCTCCTCCTCCTCCTTCTCCTCCTTCTACTTTATGTCATTCCATAGTTTTTCCAGTATTGTGCAATTTGGCTTCCAACTGCTGGAAATCTTACTCAGCAAATGCACCGTCTAATAACTCTTCTTTGGGGTTTCCCGGGTGGGGAGAGATTCAGTATCCTGCACAGCCTTTCCTCCCCCACTATCCCCATCTTGTCCCTAGATGGGGTACAAAATGTTTGGGTTAGGGGCCGTTCGCTATGCCACATTAAAAACATAAATCAGTTTCAAATACCTAAAATGACCTATATTAAAAAAAAATTGGCTATCATACTTTGGTCACTTTATGAGAAGACAAGAGTCGCTGGAAAAGACAATAATGCTAGGAAAAGCGTAACAAGACAAAAAAAAAGGAGGAGGCTGTGTCTGGAAGGAACAGCCCAAACCGATGCTGCGAGAAAAATTACAAACGTATAGAAACACAGTGATAACTTTATTAACACATGCTGACCCGCTCAAAACAGGAGCAGCCAATAAGCAATGCATAAGAAGTACCAACTCCGTTCTATGTTGCTCTCCTGAATACAGTCCAGTGTAAATTCCAAGGATTCTGTAGACTCCGTACGGGAGTCCTTGGAATTTAGAACATAAGAACATAAGAGAAGCCATGTTGGATCAGGCCAATGCCCATCCAGTCCAACACTCTGTGTCACACCAGTGCCCATAAGAACAGAAGAGAAGCCATGTTGGGTCAGGCCAATGGCCCATCCAGTCCAAACACTCTGTGTCACACAGTGGCCATAAGAACATAAGAGAAGCCATGTTGGATCAGGCCAATGGCCCATCCAGTCCAACACTCTGTGTCACACAGTGGCCATAAGAACATAAGAGAAGCCATGTTGGATCAAGCCAATGGCCCATCCAGTCCAACACTCTGTGTCACACAGTGGGCATAAGAACATAAGAGAAGCCATGTTGGGTCAGGCCAATGGCCCATCCAGTCCAACACTCTGTGTCACACAGTGGGCATAAGAACATAAGAGAAGCCATGTTGGGTCAGGCCAATGGCCCATCCAGTCCAACACTCTGTGTCACACAGTGGCCATAAGAACATAAGAGAAGCCATGTTGGATCTGGCCAATGGCCCATCCAGTCCAACACTCTGTGTCACACAGTGGCCATAAGAACATAAGAGAAGCCATGTTGGATCAGGCCAATGGCCCATCCAGTCCAACACTCTGTGTCACACAGTGACCATAAGAACATAAGAGAAGCCATGTTGGATCAGGCCAGTGGCCCATCCAGTCCAACACTCTGTGTCACATAAGAACATAAGAGAAGCCATGTTGGATCAGGCCAATGGCCCATGCAGTCCAATGCTCTGTGTCACATAAGAACATAAGAGAAGCCATGTTGGATCAGGTCAATGCCCATCCAGTCCAGCACTCTGTGTCACACAGTGGCCAATATATGTGTGTGTGTGTGTGTACACATACACACACACACATATATATATACTGTGGCTAATAGCCACTGATGGACCTCTGCTCCATATTTTTATCTTACCCCCTTTTGAAGCTGGCTATACTTGTAGCCGCCGCCACCATCCTGTGGCAGTGGAATTCCACATGTTAATCACCCTTTGGGTGAAGAAAGTACTGGATTGTATTCAGGAGAGCAACATAGAACGGAGTTGGTGCTTCTTATGCATTGCTTATTGGCTACTCCTATGTTTTGAGCGGTCAGCATGTGTTAATGAATTTATCATTGTGTTTCTATAAGTTTGTAATTTTTCTCGCAGCATCTGTTTAGGAAAAGTGGAAGGCAGCAGGAAAACAGGAAGACCCAGCAGGAGAGGGATGGACTCGGTCAAGGAAGCCTGAGTGAGGCCTGAGTGAGGCTGTGAATGACAGGCTGTTTCGGAGGCCATTGATTTCTAGGGCCATCATAGGGTCAAAGCGTTGGTTCTTAACATGCACATTATTAACGGCAGTCAAAGATGTTTAAGACGGGCATAATGTGCCATTTAATTTTTTTTTTTTTTAAAACCAGACAAATTGTAAATCAACCAAAACTGTGGGGGAAATAAAACAGGGTTTACCTGGTGCCTGAAACTGCCGGAACAGTCTCTGTAGGGAAGGAAAGTTGAAGTCAGGTTGGTACCACTGAGAAAAGTACCTTGCTTGTGATATGGATTTGTATACTTAAGATTCCAGGATTAACAAACCGGGGAGGGGGGGCGGGGGGGGGCAGGTTTAGCACCTTAGGCAAACCTCAAGTCAGGCAGGCTGAATTTCCAGTCCTTTGGATTCAGAGTCTCTCCTGACCATGATCTGCGGTTTGAAATTGTTGTTTTTTCCTGGGGCTGTCTTGCTCGTTGGATGCCCTGCATCTCCACTCAGTTCCAGGACGAGATGGGTTTCTCCACCGTGGAAGATGAAGGGCCGGAGGATGAAGACAGCACTGCAGAAGCCCGGCCGAATTTTAACACTCCCCAGGTGCTCAGGTAGGAGTCCTTCTGTTTCTTGTGGGCCTAACCTTGCTGTCTTGTCATCTTGTGATAAGGGCCTGGTTCACTGCTGGCCCCACATTTTGTTTGCTTTCTGTTTTCGGGGGACCCTGTCTGCATTGCCTGGCCAGCCCCTGGAAACTTTCTGTGTTGTGCAGGGGCTCCGTAATGGAGGCAGCAGTACAGAAAAGATCGACGGGTAGTCGTGCTTGTCTGTAGCAGTAGAAAAGAGCAGGAATCCAGAAGCACCTTAAAGGCTAGCAAAATTTGTGGCAGGGGATTAACTTTTCTAAGCCATTGCTCACTTCTTATAGCATCTTACAAGATGAGAGTATCAGCTTTCAAGAGTCAAAGCTCCCTCTGTCATACACAAGTAGGAATGGAGATCTCTTAAGTCTTTTTATCCCAGTCTAACGGTGGTGTGGGTTTTGCAGAGATATAGAGTCAGGGCTCAGAGGTACAGTGCAGAATGTCATCAGCTGGATTAGAGCAGAGGGAAAATGTTTCGGGCAGGGGGTGGCCGAACTGGTTTAACGTAAGAGCCACATATGAACATACGAAGCTGCCTTATACTGAATCAGACCCTCGGTCCATCAAAGTCAGGATTGTTTTCTCAGACTGGCAGCGGCTCTCCAGGGTCTCAAGCTGAGGATTTTCACACCTATTTGCCTGGACCCTTTTTTGGAGATGCCAGGGATTGAACCTGGGACCTTCTGCTTACCAAGCAGATGCTCTACCACTGAACCACCGTCCCCCCCCTAGAATAAACATCAAATGTTTAAGAGCCACAAGACAGAGGAAGGAAGGAAGGAAGGAAGGAAGGAAGGAAGGAAGGAAGGAAGGAAGGAAGGAAGGAAGGAAGGAAGGAAGGAAGGAAGGAAGGAAGGAAGGAAGGAAGGAAGGAAGGGAGGGAGGGAGGGAGGGAGGGAAAATAGATGGAGGAGAGGGAGGAGTGGAGAGAAAGCAACTTGAAACGCATTCTTCAAGCCACCAACTGTCTTGGCTTGGAGAAGTGATTGAAAGGGGAGAAATACCTTCTCTAAGCTGGCCGACAGGGCAGACTTCAAGAGCTACACAATAAGTGTGAAAGAGCCTCATGTGGCTTCCGAGCCACAGTTTGGCCACCCCTGACTTAGGGGCAAAAATTAGCACAGAAAAGGGTAAGAAAGCTGGAAAATCTGCCTGATTTACCTCGGGAGGACTTTATTTATTTCACTTGTACCTCACTTTTCTCCCCAATGGGGACCCAAAGCAGCTTAGATGCTTCTCCCTTGTTCCATTTCATCTTCACAACAACCCCCTGAAGGCAGGTTAGCCTGAGAGAGTGGGATGGGCCCAAGGTCACCCAGCGAGAGCTGCATGAGTGGGGATTCGAACCTGGATCTCCCAGGTACTAGTCCAGCACTACACCACACTGGCTCTCAAGTTAAATTAGGGGCAGAAAGGCCTAGTTTCTCAGGCTTAAACAGCTTAGAAGAAAAGTGTGTGTGTGTGTGTGTGTGTGTGTGAATATATATATTTAAATCTAGTCAGCCCACCCACTTAATCTGTTCTTGCAGCTTGCTCTAGAATAGGAGAAACTGGTAGGAAAGAGAGGAGTCCAAGTCAGGGCTGCCCTGTGAGACTCTGCCGGCTTTGTTGCTTATCAATCCAGGGTTGGTGGCAGCAGTGGTGGGAGAGCCAAACTGTGGCTTGGGAGCACATGTGGCTCTTCCACAGATATTGTGTGGCTCTCAAAGCCCCCAACACCCCATTGGCTGGCTTGGAGAAGGCATTTGTCTTTAAATTACTTCTCCAAGTCAAGCCAGCTGGTGGCTTGGAGAATGCATTTAAAATTAAAGTTGCTTTCTTCCCCCTCTCCCTCCCACCTCTATTTCCCTCCCTCCCTCCCTCCCTCCCCCCCTCCCTCCCTCCCTCCCTCCCTCCCTCCCTCCCTTCCTTCCTTCCTTCCTTCCTTCCTTCCTTCCTTCCTTCCTTCCTTCCTTCCTCCCTTCCTCCCTCCCTCCCTCCCTCCCTCCCTCCCTCCCTCCCTCCCTCCCTTCCTTCCTTCCTTCCTTCCTTCCTTCCTTCCTCCCTCCCTCCTCCCTCCCTCCCTCCCTCCCTCCCTTCCTTCCTTCCTTCCTTCCTTCCTTCCTTCCTTCCTTCCTTCCTTCCTTCCTGGCTCTCAAACATCTAACATTCATGCCTTATAGCTCTCAAACATCTGGTGTTCGTGCCTTATGGCTCTCAAACATCTGACAATTATTCTATGTGGCTCTACATTAAGCAAGTTTGGCCACCCCTGGTCTAGTCCAATCGCCGTCCTTCCAGTGAGCAAGCCTCTAACTTTCCTGCCAGAGCGGTGGCAGCATGAGGCATGTCTCCTTGTTTTGTGGGGCAGAGAGGCTGAAGGGGTTGCCGACTCTGTTTGGGAAGGGAGACAAAGGAACCGCTGGGCCTTGGCTGTCCTCTTTAGGTTGAGCAGTACTGGAGGGGACGGGCAAGAGCATCTCTGCTCAGCTACAGGCCAGGCGCAATAGCCCAATGGTCTTGGCGTTGGGGTGTAGGAGGATGTGAACATATGAACATATGAAGCTGCCTTATACTGAATCAGACCTTTGGTCTATCAAAGTCAGTATTGTCTTCTCAGACTGCAGCGGCTCTCCAGGGTCTCAAGCTGAGGCTTTTTTCGTACCTATTTGCCTGGACCCTTTTTTGGAGATGCCGGGGATTGAACCTTGGACCTTCTGCTTCCCAAGCAGATGCTCTACCACTGAGCCACTGTCCCTCGTGTGTGTCTGTGTGAGAGAGATGCCTATGATTACCCCAGCTCACCTCCTGTGTTTCTGAATTGAGTGGCATGCCATAATGGCTGAGAGTCATGAGCGGTAAGAGCCTGTTAGAACATAGAGAAGTCATGTTGGATCAGGCAAGTGGCCCATCCAGTCCAACACTCTGTGTCACACAGCGGCCAAAAAAACCCAGGTGCCATCAGGAGGTCCAGGACACTAGAAGCCCTCCCACTGTGGCCCTCCCAAGCACCAAGAATCCAGAGCATCACTGCCCCAGATGGAGAGTTCCATCAATATGCTGTGGCTAATAGCCACTGATGGACCTCTGCTCCATAGTTGATCCAGTCCCCTCTTGAAGCTGAGAGGGGGATATTGCAGGTCTGTCCCATTACAGATGGGGTGTGGTTTAGTTCAGGGCTGCTGAAATGGCTTCCTTTCCCTGGCTTTTCTAGTCTCTCTTTTAAAACCGAACAATGGCCAACATACTCATTCCCTGTGGACGGCCCTCACACCAGTGCAGAACATGTTTTTACAGTGGCCAGGGTATGGCCACAAGCCTGCATATGTTTAAGCAGGGGGTAACGCCTATAGAAAGTGGGAGGGACTTGACTTTAAGCAAACGCAGATGAGATCGGCTGCATTTTTGGAAGCAGGATAATTTTCTGCCTATTGCGAGACTGAAGATTGCCAGCCTTGGCCGACGTTTGTCTTCACGTACTGACAACAACGCTTATCAGCAAAACTGCTTCTTTTGAGAGGCAGGCCAGTCTCTGTTTCTGTCTCTGCTGGAAAGGAGCTGAGTGTAGAGCAGGGGCTGCTCTCCAGTGCACCAAACTGGAGGGGCAACCAAGATGGTGAGGGGGTTGGAGCCCCTTCCCTGTGAGGAAAGGCCAAAGAGTTTGGGACTTTTCAGCTGAGACAAGAGACGACGTGAGAAAAGTTTTATAAAATTATGCATGGGGTGGAGAGAGAGTTGAGAAGGGAAATTTTTCTTACTCTCCCAAAATACTAACACTGGAGGGCATCCAGTGAAGCTGTTGGGCAGTAGGTTCAGGGCGGACAAGAGAAAAATACTTCTTTAGAAGAAGAAGAAGAAGAAGATATTGGATTTATATCCCGCCCTCCACTCCGAAGAGTCTCAGAGCGGCTCACAATCTCCTTTCCCTTCCTCCCCCACAACAGACACCCTGTGAGGTAGATGAAGATATTGGATTTATATCCCACCCTCCACTCCGAAGAGTCTCAGAGCGGCTCACAATCTCCTTTACCTTCCTCCCCCACAACAGACCCCCTGTGAGGTAGATGAAGATATTGGATTTATATCCCGCCCTCCACTCCGAAGAGTCTCAGAGTGGCTCACCATCTCCTTTCCCTTCCTCCCCCACAACAGACACCCTGTGAGGTAGATGAAGATATTGGATTTATATCCCGCCCTCCACTCCGAAGAGTCTCAGAGCGGCTCACAATCTCCTTTATCTTCCTCCCCCGCAACAGACACCCTGTGAGGTGGGTGGGGCTTAAGGGCTCTCACAGCAGCTGCCCTTTCAAAGACCACTTCTGCGATAGCTATGGTTAACCCAAGGCCATTCCAGCAGGTGCAAGTGGAGGAGTGGAGAATCAAACCCGGTTCTCCCAGATAAGAGTCCGCACACTTAACCACTACACCAAACTGGCTCTTCTTTACACTGGAGCGATTAAAATGTGGGATTTGCTGCCAGAAGATGTCGTGATGGCCACAGGCTCCAACAGCTTTCAAAAGGGATTAGACAGATTTATGGAGGAGAGGTCTGTCAGCAACTACTAGCCATGGGGACTGAAGGGAACCTCCGCTTACAGAGCACTAAACCTCTGAATCCCAATGCCAGGAGGCAATATTAAGGGGAAGGTCCTGGCCCCTTTGAAAAAAAGAAGAGGAAGAAGAGTTTTTATACCCCGCTTATCTCTACCCTAAAGAGCCTCAAAGCGGCCTACAATTGCCTTCCTTTCCTCTCCCCACAACAGGCACCCTGTGAGGTAGGTGGGGCTGAGAGAATCCTGAGAGAACTGTGACTGGCCCAAGGTCACCCAACAGGCTTCATGTGGAAGAGAAGTGGGGAATCAAATCCGGTTCTCCAGTTTAGGGTCCGTTTCTCTTAACCACTACGTTACACTGGGCCCTATCCCCTCTTCTTGGCTGCCTAGAGGAACTGGCTGGCTACTGTGTCAGACAGCATGCAGGGACTAGATGAACCACTGGTCTGATCCAGCAGGTCTTTTTTCTGAGGTTACGTTAAACTATCCCACGAGGCCATTTCATAAGTTGAGCTGCACCCCCTTCCAAAGAACCAAGCTAGTTTGGGAGTGGCACATAGCCCCTTAAGCCCTCAAACAGTTTCATTTGTCTGCATTTGCAACCGTTGATGCCCACCGCCCCTCAATCCCGCCGTAGGTTTGAAGAAGCCCCTGCCAACCTGCTGAACGAACAGCACCGGACGGTGAAGGAGCAGCTGGAGCAGCTGCGCATGAAGAAGTCGGCCGTCAAGCCGCCCTCGGAGGTGGAGCCGCCGAAGCCGCCGAAGCCTCCTGTCCTGACCCTGGACGCCAGGCGGAGGAGGAAGCTTCAGCATCAGATTGCAGCAGGTGAGTCCTTGGAAGACAGGTCCCCTTTCCGTTGTGCTCCCACACCGTCTTTTGCTTCTTGAGCGCTGGCAGCGTCGAGGTGTTCAGGTGGCACCGCTGCCGGGGAACACACCTCTGCGGAAGGGGCCGTGGCTCTGCGGAAGAGCCTCTGCTGTGCACGAGGAGGCGTGAAGACAGTCTTCGGTGGTCCTTTTCAGGCGGCTGGCCACATTAACCTGTAGTAGCAGCATCAAGTTCCCTTGCCATGTTAATGCTTTATTCCCGGGGTGGCCAACGGTAGCTTCCCAGATGTTTTTTGCCTACAACTCCCACCAGCCCCATCCAGCATGGCCAATGGCTGGGGCTGATGGAGTTGTAGGCAAAAAAACATCTGGAGAGCTACCGTTGGCCACCCCCTGCTTTATTCTATCACTGCTGTTTTCTGAAACGCCTGCTATGCTCCTGGAAAACGAAAGTATTTCGGCCCTTTGGCAGCGTTTGCCTCCCAAGGTCATGACTCTCTGTTAAGAGTGTTTTGCTAACAAATTTCATAGTGTGAGAACGTCTGCTGCGCGACAATGTACTGTCTTGAACTGTTTTGAACGTACCTTGCGCCAGAAAGTTACACTCACTTGCATCCCACCTTAATTTCGTCACTGGCTTTGCCAGTGGTACTGTCCTGTCTTGCAATAAGCACTGACCCTGGTGATATGGAGAGTTGTTGTTATCGAAGAGAGTCGTAGACCTGACAAGTAGAACAGAATTCGAGCCCAGTAGCTGTTTGAAACTTACTTCCCAGGGCATAAACTTTCGAGGAATCAAAGCTCGCTTCGTCGGCATGGTAAGGGCCCGCCTGGCTTCTTCGGACAAGGGGTGCTTTGAGCGATGAAGCTGCCTTGTACTGAGTCAGAGCATCAGTCCACCAAAGTCAGTCTTGTCTTCTCAGGCTCTTCAGGGTCTCAGGCAGAAGTCTTTCATGAGAACATAAGAGAAGCCATGTTGGATCAGGCTAATGGCCCACCCAGTCCAACACTCTGCGTCACACAGTGGCCAAAAACCCCCCAGGTGCCATCAGGAGCTCCATCAGTGGGGCCAGGACACTAGAACTCCTCCCACTATGCCCCCCCAAAGCACCAAGAATTCAGAGCATCACTGCCCCAGACATAAGAGAAGCCATGTTGGATCAGGCCAGTGACCCATCCAGTCCAACACTCTGTGTCACACAGTGGCCAAAAACCCAAGTGCCGTCAGGAGGTCTACCAGTGGGGCCAGGGCACTAGAAGCCCTCGCACTATGCCCCGCCCCCAAGCACCAAGAATACAAAACATCACTGCCCCAGACAGAGAGTTACATCTATACCCCGTGGCTAAGAGCCACTGATAAGAACATAAGAACATAAGAGAAGCCATGTTGGATCAGGCCAACGGCCCATCAAGTCCAACACTCTGTGTCACACAGTGGACTTCTGCTCTGTATGTTTATCCAATCCCCTCTTGAAGCCATCTATGCTTGTAGCTGCCACCACCTCCTGTAGCAGTGAATTCCATGTATTAATCACTCTTTGGGTGAAGAAAGACTTTCTTTTATTCACATTGCCTGCTATGTGTTCCTTTCAACTGGAGATGCCGGGGGTCGAACCTGGAGCCTTCTGCATGCGAAGCAGATGCTCTGCCACTGAGCCACAGCCCCGCCCATTATACCCGGCTTATACCCTATATCAGGGGTGGCCAACGGTAGCTGTCCAGATGTTTTTTGCCTACAACTCCCATCAGCCCCAGCCAGCATGGCTGATGGCTGGGGCTGATGGGAGTTGTAGGCAAAAAACATCTGGAGAGCTACTGTTGGCCACCCCTGCCGTATATAAAAATAAATAATAAATAGCCTGTTAAATTTGGTCAGTCTTTTAGGTACTGCTGGACCCAAATGTAATAATAATAATAATAATAAATTTATTTTTATATCCCGCCCCTCCCCCGCCAAAGGCAGGCTCAGGGCGGCTAACACGACATGGTATGCACCATTATATGGTAAAATACAGTCATTACTACAAAACGATTAAACAATTAAATAGATAAAATTACATTCATAAATTAAGTTAAAATTAGATAAACAGTTAAACCATTGTAAGTTATAGATTTCGGTGCTACAGTTCAAACTGTGTATAGGATGGCTAGATGTCGTTTCCGGGTTTCATCTTAATGCGAGCTGAAAGAGGGCAGTTTTGCGAGCCCTGCGAAACTGATTTAGGTCTCGCAGGGCTCGCACCTCTTCTGCTAGTTGATTCCACCATTGGGGAGCCATTGTTGAGAAGGCTTGCTCCCTCGTTGTTTTCAATCTAGCCTCCCTTGGTCCAGGGACTTTTAAAAGATTTTGAGAACTAGATCTCAGTGCTCTCTGAGGAACATATGGGAGAAGCGGTCCCTAAGGTAGGCAGGTCCTCGGCCATATGTAGGTTCTGATGCTGCTGCCAGTCTATTGTGTTGGGCGATGTACCCTCCATTCTAATTTTTGAGCTACTGGCATTAAAGTTGTGAGCTGCTGCACTCTTGAGATCATCCTGAGCTAAGACAAAAAATCTGTGAGCTGGAGGCTAAAAATCTGTGAGCTAGCTCACATTCACTCAGCTTAGAGGGAACAGTGGTGTCGGGGGGCCCTGGAAGTATGGGAGAGTTGGCAATTATGATATTTTAGGACCCTTAGACTAAAATTGTTTATGGTTTATTGGATTTATACCCTGCCCTCCCCACCAAAAGGCAGGCTCAGAGCAGCTCCCAAAAATAGAATAGCAATAAAACATTAATTATACATTTAAAAATACAGCATTCACTAATATAACAATTAAAAACAGTTTGATGCTA